>NW_009649846.1:1480270-1511438 GCF_000708025.1 Charadrius vociferus | reverse complement strand
CCCCCGTTTTGAAAATAATGCTTCTGCCCCATGAATTTCATGAATGAAAATACGAACAATCTTTTTAAATATGATTACAGATTTATCATTGCATGATACATATTGTGTGCTGTCTATGTAATGTATTAACAATGTCATGTATTATCATTATATAAGAATTGTATAGATTTAGTACATATATATTTATATATGTAGACTTACATATATATTACATACACATGCTGTATCGAGTGTCTTACCTTTCAGTTAAGGATGCACCTGTGTTTTCCTCTGCAGTTTTTATAGGGGTAAGTACCTATATGTAGTAAAAAAATGCATTCATTATTTATCACCGTAGAGTGATGCTTGATATATTTAAATGACTACCTATTAAAATTACTTTGAGTCTCCATTTGGAACAGCACACAGGCAAAAATCTGAAAATACTACCTTGGAAATATTTTCTCCTTTAAAGTGAATATCCTATATTTTCTCAGCTTCAGCAGCGTAGTTTTCTGTAATTTATCCCTGCTGCCATCAGGTGAGTGGATTTTCAGCCCGTGTATCAGCTGATGGTACAATGTGCTCCTCATCCTCATTGAGGGCTTTTTGTGAAAGGTCTGATGAACTGCGTATTCGTTGAGGTCTCTGGTCTCTTTGTAAGAGAAATAGAATTTTCCTGCATCCATTGAGTTCAAACACTGTCTACTGAATAGAGTAATATTCTCAGCAAGCAGTGTTTACTACCTACATAAAAGCATTTTGTTAATCTTGTGACAGCTAATTAGCTACCTGTACAACATTAGGAAAATGTATTTGATTAATTTTATATAGTAAAATTGTGTGCGGGTAAAGGTTGTACTTCAGTTGTGTGCTTGCTTATACCATAATTAAAATTCTCCTGTGAGTGAAAATGACATATTACAAAGAGATTGATCTTTCTGATATCATTGTTTCTGCCTAATTGTTTGTTAAGATCTTTAGATGATTGTTAATTTAGAATGTTTTCCCTAAAGTGCAGTAGGATATTTATTTGCATTTAAACTGGGGCAGTCAGGCAGCTCCTGCTTGCAGAAATCATTGTTATCTCTCAGTCACATTTCAGGAAAAAAAAAAAGAATAGCAAACTGCTCATTGCAGTGGAAGCACGGTGGTTTCAGTTGACTTGGGTAAAGTTAGACGTGCTGGCCATAGAGCATGTAACATTGGTTATGTAAATGCCTTTAAGTAATCAGACAATAAGTTTATTTTCTGAGATGAATCTTCACTTAAAAGAGGGGAAAAAAGTAATGTCAGATGAAGGCAAAAATTTGTCCCAGAGTAAAGGGTTGCTGAAATACTGGAGAAACCTTGTATGTGCCAGGAATTTTAAAACATATCTGATTTATTTATAAAAAGGCAATTTGGGGACTTCTGAAACAATGCGATAGAATGATTATGGGGTTTTGTTTGTTGGGGTTTTTTTTGCGTGACAGCAGTTTGCAGCGTTGATTGAGTTGTTGAGTTTCTATAAACAGGCTTTTAAAAGGGAAATAAAAATGCAGTTACATTAAAATTTAAATGTGTTAATGGAAATATATGTGTTTCAGCCACACAATGGGTTTTAACTCATTTGTTCTCAGACTACAGTCAGTTCATCACTGACAGATGTATCAGAGAGTTGCTACAGATATGTAGCATATACACACACATATACATATACATGTACATAGACATATACATAGACGTTATATATATATGATATATATAGCAGCCACATCTGGAGTGCTGTGTCAAGTTCTGGGCTCCCACATTCAAGAAAGACAGCAAACTACTGAAAAGAGCCCAGTGGAGGGCTATAAAGATGGTCAGGGGGCTGGAGCATCTCTCTTACAAGGAAAGGCTGAGAGACCTGGGTCTGTTTAGCCTGGAGAAGACTGAGAAGGGATCTCATTTATGCTTATAAGTATCTAAAGGGTGGGTGTTAAGAGGATGGGGCCAGACTCTTTTCAGTGATGCCCAGCGACAGGACAAGGGGCAACGGAGCACAAACTGGAACATAGGAAGTTCCATCTGAACATGAGGAAAAACTTTACTTTGAGGATGACAGAGCAGTGGAACAGGCTGCCCAGAGAGGTTGTGGAGTCTCCTCTGGAGCTATTCAAAACCCACCTGGATGCATTCATGTCCAGCCTGCTCCAGGAGAACCTGCTTTGGCAGGGGGGCTGGACTAGATGGTCTCCAGAGGTCCCTTCTAACCTCTACCATTCTGTGATTCTGTGATAAGGCACAATATCAGAAATGCTGCCTACATCTTCTCCACCACTTAGCGGTACAGGTCCTGTAGGACTTAAACAAGCTTATTCTTGGTGTCTGTGAAACACCATTATTGGTAAAAGAATCACCAAGAGCGTAAATTTAAAAAAAAATCTGAATCTAAACTCCTGTGAAGTCTTCCATCCTGAGGTGCTGAGGATGGATGGCTGTTCGCTTTTATACAGCTGCTCAATATGATTCCTTGGCTCTAAGGAATCTGATTTCAACCACAGGACACTGAGTCAGATGTTTGCCCATTACAGCATGCAGGGCTTCCCTCCTGGGCTTCAGGAAGATCTCTGAGAGCTCTGCTTACCCAGGGAAAATTGGTAAGAGTAGTGAGGCAAGCCAAGGACTTGCCAACCAGTCTAGCGCCTGAGCTGGCATCCAACAAGCTTTGGAAGAAGAAGCTTTACTTATTGAGGTAAGTACAGGGGCAGCTAAAACCTGATTCTAAGTAGAATGGTTTTAGATTAATTTTTGTGGTGAAAACCATTGTTCTAAGGTTTATAGATTCTAAAATAAGACTCTAGTCTGTCTTTTTTTTCCTGAATGGAAACCAAAACATGCACTTTCTATTAGAAATGGTACAGGACAACAGCACAGCTGGGAGGTAAGAATCAAGGAGTCTTCTGATCCTGGTGGTAAAATATTTTTCTCCCTTCCTCCAGCTTCCAATGTGTAACATTTCTGTACCTTTGACATACATTTTCTTGGAATTTTATATATGACTTTTTGTTTGTGTTTTAGGTTTAAAATGTCCTTGCTTCTATTTTAATCAAGAAAGAGCATATGGTTATGTTTTAACTGGATATCCACTAATATAAAAGTGTCATTTAGAATTAGTGTCTGCCTGTTGGCTGCATTTCTATGCAACCATAATAAAATCACTTCTTGATGCCTCTGTTTCCCTTCTGTCTGCATATCGTCAGCTGAAACTGCAAGCCCCTTTTGAGAAAGAAACCATCTCCTAGTACTTCGTAAAATGGAGGGCTGGTCTCAGACGGAGTCTCTTTGCATTACTCTTACACAAATAATACAGCAATAATTGAATCCCACCAATGACAAACCTAATAATCCAACAACAGCTCCTTCGAGCTCAGATGATGCTGTTCTTGTGCATGGGGGATGATCACGAGTCATTGTGCTGATACAAGACAGACTTGGCTGTTTGACTGCTAATACACTAAAGAGATGGGCATAGACCTTGGGTGGCTCCTGTGAGCAGAGACATTGCTGTTAGGCTCTTCCACTTTGGCATGTTGCGTTTCTCTGTCTAACCTACAGGTGGTTTTCAGTTGAAATTTCTAGCTGGTTTCATGCCTGCCTGCTCCTCCATTTGAATTGTTAAGTCTGTAATAGAATTACAGAATATCTGTGCCAGTAATGTTTATACAGCAGGCAGCATGCCAAAGACTTGACAATATCATAACTTAATTAAATGTTATGTATGTTTAGTATGAACTAAAAGGTAATTCAGTTGTGCTTGGAGTGTATGGCCTCTGCTTACCATGCTTTCCTGCTTAACCTACAACTTCTTGGCCAGAACATTTTATCTTCTGCAGGCCAAGGTCTCTTTTGTGATGCTGATTACCTCCCAAGCCAGTTCACAAATACCGTATAATCACAGCACACTCTTCCAGCACTCTCCTCCTCCTGTTCATGTTCTTTTACCCCTTCAAGTTTAATTTCCCTCTATGGGGGACTGAGTCTGTGTCCCTCTTGCAGTGGAGATTGTCCTTCCCTTGTCTGCAAAGCCACTCAGTGCAATGGACTCCCATTTTGCACAAGTGTAATTTATACCTGCAATGTGAGTCTCTGGATATTTTTTTCCCACTTTTATCATAGAATCATAGAATTGCTGAGGTTGGAAGGGACCTTTAAGATCATCAAGTCCAACCATTAACCTACCCTGACAAAACCACTTCTAAACCATATCCCCAAGTACCACATCTACCCTTTTTTTAAACACCTCCAGGGATGGCGAATCCACCACCTCCCTGGGCAGCCTATTCCAATGTTTAATAACCCTTTCAGTGAAAAAAATGTTTCCTAATATCCAATCTAAACCTCTCCTGACATAACTTGAATCCATTTCCTCTCGTCCTATCACTTTTCACCAGAGAGAAGATGTCATCCTCCACCTCTCTACAACCTCCTTTCAGGTAGTTGTAGGGGGTGATAAGGATCATATCCCTTCTCTCCTTCTCAGTTCCTTTTTTCTCCTGATACACTTTCCTCTTTTCCAATCTAACACCCCTTCTATTTTTCCTGATACAACAAATCCACATTTTACTTCCCAGAATGCTCCCTCCTCCTCTTTTCTACTATGTAGCCCTTATATCTCATACTGCCGTGTGCTAGCTACATGTGCGCATCCAGTTAGACTGGCTCCAGTTGCCCTCTGACACAGTTTCCAGGCAGGAGTACACTCATCCAGCTTCTTGCAGAGATGGCACCCACTCTTTTTGAACAGCAGAGTCACATTAAGATTATATTGCTAGTTTGGTTCTTTAAAGATCTTTACTGTATCCCTGTGAGGCAGGACCTAACATTATAATGAGACAAGAATGGTGTCTGGTTTTGTGCCACATTGGTCTCATTGGCATTGTCTTCCCCTTTACGTGGGACCTTCAGTAAGTCACCACTGCATTTGCTTTCTCTCTTGTAAAATGGGGTGACGCACTTCTATTATCAAGTGGTTTGCCTTGTTTAGTGCCTCAAAGCCCTTGGATTCAAACTACTACAGAGATGAAAAATATTGAAAAATTGTTAGTCCCATTGGGTCTCTAGGTTTTGGAAAGACATCAATGGATTTTGGAGGCTTTAGTAGCTTAATGTTCAAGCAGAAAGCAGCATAATCCAAATGTTCAAGCAGAAATCAGCATAATCCACTGTGAAGGTTCCTGGGTGCATCCACACATACTTGCTACCAGCAGAATAGCTTTTAGCCATAGACTATGCCTGAATGGATTTCAATGCCAGCCTGCCGCTTTCTTTACCTCTAACAGCCCAGGTAGTGCCAAGGAGTCAACTACACAGCCACTGTGAGCCCTCCATAGTGCACTACGACTCTGCCCTTCCTTGGACCTTCCAGCCCAATGTGTGTTATGGCTCTGCCCCTTTTTCCAGACCTTCCACACCTCTCCGCGTCCAGTTCTTACGATTAGCTGTGAGCGAATAAGGCACTTCCTGGGTTTGATAAACTTTTATAACTGTAAATTCTGTCACCGGATAACATTTAAGCCGCTCTTGCATTGAATCAATTAAAACAGAAATGTTCAAGTCATCCTTTTGATGGAAATGGTAGAATTACATGAGACAGTCATGCATCCTCATTGAGATGGTTGATACCAGCCGAAAGACTGCAAAATACAGGTACTCTGCCAAAAGACTTCAAAAAATAGGTACCCCAACAGTGTGGTAAGTCAAAAAAAAAGAGAGCTACGTTCCAAGGTATGTGTGAATAGTCTGGTTGCAACTGGAGCTTTTGATGAGACCATTTCACGTAAGAGGCGCATAAAGTGTAATTTTTATTCTTAAGGTATTTTGAAATTTGTCAGGATAGAATAATTTCTCAGAGGTATCAAAATGTAGTAGATAGCTAGAGGCCACGCTACTAAGCTGTAGTACTTGGATAAATGTTCATTTAATGTGACAAATGAATAATTTTATGTTAGCTTAACGTTTTCAAAAGATTGTTTTTTATTGCAGCTGCTTGCAATTGATTTATGTTATACACCACAGGAACGAAAACAGTGACTAGCTTAATTATGCAAAAAAGGTAAAATGCTTATGATTTTATTTTATGTGGTAAAGAATAAGTTTTCCATTATTTTCCCATGAGAGTATTTTTCTCCAAAAAAAATATAAACTGAGCTGCTGCTTCTCTTCTGTCTTTGTCTAACAGAATTATTAGGTCCAAATCACTCATTTTGTCATCTGTGATAGGGGATTGTATATCTGGATATTGACCTTCTGGCAGTTGACTTGCATTGGACGATAAACAAAGCTGTAATCAAAGATTATTTCTAACTTCAAAAGCCAGTCTCTTGGTATACCACCAGTTTTCCTGTTATCTTCCATTGGATGGGCAAGATCTGCATGGCAGCCAAACGCAATGAAAAGGGTTATGGTCATGGGAATGGGCATGAAGCAATCTAGAAGGATATCTCTGAGGTGTTTCATTACTACTGAGTTCTGTGGGTCTTAAACATCTTCGGGCAGCTTCAGAATGACCCCAGGATCTACGCCCCTCAGAGTTGCTGTGTACAAAAACTGGATGCATGAGCCTGTGAAGGGAATCCACAACCCTGAAGCAGGTGCCTGAATTACCTTTACAGGTGCTTTAATTAATGTTCTCAATAGCAGGCATTTTGCACCCAGATGGACACAAGCACTGAAAGAAAAAGCAGTATCTTCTCCTCATCCCTGCAGGATGGAGAACAGGGCAATGTATCAGCTGGAATCCCCAAGGATGTTGCAGGTGACAAAGTCCAACAGACAGAGAACCTACACCTCATGTGTCTGCACCTGTTTGACAGATCGGAGCAGGAGAGGCAAGACAGAACATCCCCGGGCATGCTGGGCCCCTGCTGAATCTCATTAATTCTTTTAGTTATCAGGATGATGATATGGTTTTTAAATTCTGTATTGTGTTAATTTTGTGTTATGGTTAATTGTTTTAATTCCTAATATTTTGTTTGACTGGAGAAGGAAGATATAATAAGCTCTGCCTTTACCTGGCTCTGGTGCAAGCTGGCTAGTGTGTTATGCAGAGGCCAATGTTATGCAGTGGTAACCAGTGAGAAACAGACCTCAGACTCCTTGCCATGGCTCAAGGCATCTCCAGTGACGGAGGAAAAATTGAATTTTGCTGCAAAGAGGATGAAAACAAAATAATTGTAATGCACCAGCTCTGCTAGAAAATACATCATTGCCATGTGGGGAAGGTGAAGTGAAGGAAATACGATTACCTGCTGCTTCCCGCCCTTTATTCTGCTATATGTCTAATATAAAACACTTCTCTACCTTCAGACCTTCTCCCTCTGTTTCAGGGTGGGACACGGGCAGCGACTGGGCAAGGGCTGAGCTGGATACACAGCAGCGTGGCCACCCTAGCTCTCGCTGGGTCTGGGGATTCACTGTGTTCAGATGGAACCACACAAAAGCCTTACCTACCCCTTTTTGTCTGTTAGCTGGCTTACCTGCCTGTACCTAAAGGCAGATGGGTTTTGGATGATGACTGAGCAGTGCTACAGCCAGGCATGTGGGACTGTCTGGAAAACTTGATATGCACATAGGATCAAGAGCTTGTGTTGACAATTGATGCTGCAAATGTAAGGCATTTCTGCAAATGCCCTACTGTCCTACATTTAAAGGATCGGTATCCAGGTTATTCTGTGGCTTAGGAGTAGGTAGGACTAAGAAACTACCCTCAGGTCTTAGGTTCAACAAGGCCAAGTGCCGGGTCCTGCACTTGCATCACAACAACCCCAGGGAGCACTACAGGCTTGGGGAAGAGTGGCTGGAAAGCTGCCCAGTGGAAAAGGACCTGGGGGTGTTGGTGAACAGCTCCCTGAATACGAGCCAGCAGTGTGCTCAGGTGGCCAAGAAGGCCAGCAACATCCTTGCATGTATCAGGACTAGTGTGGCTAGCAGGACTAGGACAGAGATTGTCCCCCTGTACTTGGCACTGGTGAGGCCCCACCTTGAATACTATGTTCAGTTTTGGGCTTCTCACTACAAGAAAGACATTGAGGTGCTGGAGTGTGTCCAGAGAAGGACAACAAAGCTGGTGAGGGTTCTGGAGCACAAGTCCTATGAGGAGCAGCTGAGGGAACTGGGGTTGTTTACCCTGGAGAAAAGGAGGCTGAGGGGAGACCTTATTGCTCTCTATAACTACCTGAAAGGAGGTTGTAGAGTGGTGGGGGTCGACCTCTTCTCACTAGTGACAAGTGATAGGACAAGAGGAAATGGCCTCAAGTTGTGCCAGAGGAGGTTTAGGATAGATATTCAGAAAAATTTCTTCACAGAAAGGGTTATCAAGCATTAGAACAGGCTGCCCAGGGAAGTGGTTGAATCACCATCCCTGGAGGCATTTAAAAGATGGCTAGACATGGTGCTTAGGGACATGGTTTAGTGGTGGTTTAGGCAGTGCTAGGTTGATGGTTGGACTCAATGATCTTAAAAGGCCCTTCCAACCTAAACAATTCTATGATTCTATGATTCTACCTGAATGCAGGAAAGGAAAGAATTAGACAGAGAAGGCAGAATGATGTGGAATAAGCAGGAGAGTCTTTGTAAGTGGTGCCTAAAGGTGTCCTATAGTCTTTTGTACAACAACATCTGATTGACAGATGGGCCAGGAAAAAGTCAGACCCAAGTGTGTGAGCTGCAGTGTTGTATAGGAGGATATAAGACTTTCTCCTTTTTGATTACAAGCACAGGAAAGCTCCAGCAAAGAATCAAAAACCAGAGTTCACTCATAAGCTTCTTTTTTTCATGCTCTCCGTGACTTGTCTCAGCTGCAAAAAGGAGAAACAGTTTTAAAACTGAACCTCACCTGCTGCTCCAATTTTTGTTTTGGAGTCACATAGGCTTATCCTCTACCTTCTTGTCATATCTAATCATAAAAATGTTAGAGAAGTTCAAATAGCATTTGAGAATGCTTTCTGGAGAAAAGCCTTTCCCAATTTCTCTTCCTTATTCCATATACTAGGCTTCTGATTACTTTTTAATTTATTTTTTTTGTCCATGATTTTTTTTACTATAAAAATTGTCCTTTAACTTTGAACAGACCAATTATCTTCTCTAACTGTCCGTACTTCAGTATCACATATTTTACTCTTGAATTTCATAGAATCATAGAATTTGAAGCAACCTACAGGATATGATAAAGGAATAGGAAGAACTGTTCATATAGCTCAGCCTGGGCTAAATAGCCTTTAAAATGATGTTAAATGCCTATATAAATTTACCCTTAAATTCTTTCTATAATGTAGTTGTTATTTAAATTCTTGCAGGAGAACACAGTTGTGGTACTATTGCCACAGAGCTTGCAAATTTTGATAGACGTAAATGAGGACTGATTTACCCTGGATCAGCAAAGACAGCTGTATGGGCAGACCTCTCTCTGCCACTAAGGTTGTTCGGGCTCAGAGGCTGCCAGGGGGAATACTGGGATCTGCCCTGGGTTCTGGTTTCCAGAGGATCTGGAGCTAAGCCTAAGGAGAGCAGGGGCTGTATCCCCTCACTCTTGGGAGCTCTGGATAGTCTGTTGTGTGCTGTATTTAACTCTGTGTTGAATTTACACTCAAATCAGAGCTTTTGTACAAGTTGAGTTGTACAAAAATCTTCTAGCCTATTTCCATCAGCCCAGAGAGGAACGCTCATGAGCTGAGCATGCTGAACCGTTGAGATGATGGTTGTAGATTTCTGCGCTGTGGCTATAAGCTGACTAATTCCTGATGCGACTCATTTCACCCCTTAAAAAAATCTTGATAGTTTTAGTTAAATAATAGCAGCTAAAAAACTGTCAACACATCAATTTAAACGCTTTATATTTTCCTTCTCTCCTTGCCATCAGGTACTGTTTAATATTCACAGTTTTGTGGTGCAATCAGACATTCTGCTTTGTGCTTCAGGGCCGTTCCCCTGATCCGTGGGCCTGGTTGTAAACCTGACTGGTTTTATTTTTCTTTTCCAAATAAATAAATGCTATGGGCCAGACCGTTAGCAGGCCCAAATCAGTTTAATTCTGAAGTGAAAAGAACTTTGCAGGCTAAAAGCAGCTTATAGTTTGGCCCAATATTCCTAAAATAATGATCCCATTCAAAATCCATACCCTGCCTGACATTTTCAAGGCGAGCCTTGATATGACCGTAGAAGCACAGGATGTCTATTGCAAATCTAATGATGCATATGAAATAACTATTTAAGCTAAGTGGAGCGTTGCTTTTATTACTAGAAGCCATTTAAGAATTCTGAGAACTGCTACTACTTAAGCTGTGATTATAATGTTTATCTAAATGCAAATGAGAACATTGCTGTTTATATAAATGCTTGTCATTTTGTTTCACATAGTTGGTCATGGAAAAAGCTTTGATAAACTTTCTGATAAAATACTTACAACTTTCTAAAATAAAACTTCAGTCAATGCAAGAAACATAAGTTTTGGGTTTTTTTAATGAAAAATGTTTGTTTAAAAAACCTGGTGAACTTTTCAGTAAATGTTGTCTGTATTAGGTGTTTAGAACAGGCCCAGTACTTTGATATGTTGTGAAATAATTAATAAAGCTGAATCAATAAATGTTCATCCAGTTTGTTTCTCTTCGCTTTAAAAGAAAGGCCTTCTTTGGCATATTCATGATTCATATGCTTATGCAACTGTCCTCTTTTCAGTAATGCAATTCAGCAAGCAAAAGGTTATATTTGAAATAATTCAAAAGAACAGAAGTACAACGAGATGCTACCCCTAAAAGATATTGCTTGACAACACAAGATGAAGTTAAACAGAAAGCATACCTTGAGCAGGCGTCCTCTAGAGAAGTCTTAGACTTCTGAGAACCCAGTTTTCATCTAGTTCGGTTCCCTGGACTTGCCTGACCAGCAACAGAGTACAGTACAGAGTAGGGTGGAGGTTGTGTGGCAGAGGACGGGAGCTGGCCTTTTCTCCCAAGTAACAGATGATAGGACAAGAGGAAATGGCCTCAAGTTGTGCCAGAGGAGGTTTAGGATGGATATTCGGAAAAATTTATTCACAGAAAGGGTTATCAAACATTGGAACAGACTGCCCAGGGAAGTGGTTGAGTCGCCACCCCTGGAGGTATTTAAAAGACGTGTAGATGTAGTGCTGAGGGACATGGTTTAGTGGTGGTTTGGCGGTGTTAGGTTGATGGTTGGACTTGAGCTTAAAGGTCTCTTCTAACAAAAATGAATCTATGACTGCACGTGGGGTAAGGCTGAAATGATTTCACTCCACAGAGGAACCTGATCTCAGATGTGGCTCCCACTTCTCTATCGCACAGCAGCATCTTCTCCAGCTCCCTGGGAGCATGCATCTGTCTTCAATTGGTGATATTCCTCCTGAGCACCTTCAACTCCTCTGCATGGAACAGGCTTAATCACAGCCCCTAACTGCTTCTTCATTTATCTTGTGTAGGCTCCCAGGCAAAAAGGACTGTTTTTAAAGCCCAGCGTTTATTTCAGCACAAAGCAGTGGTGAGATGCCCCTGCCTCTTACCACATCAGTTACATCTTTGCATGTTATGAAAGAAATACCCGTGTAGACCAGAGCTCGTGTTGAAGCTGCACAGTTTATGTGGGCTGAGGTTGGTGCCCTGCTCCCCATGTGGGTGACACAAAGTGGTCTTGAACTCCAGAGAGGGAAGTGCACCTCACAGGGAAGAGAGGCCATGCACCCCGCTGAGTCCAGGAGCGGGTGGCGACAACCATGCCTCCGGTTGGCACTGCAGCCTGTGGGACACGGCCAACTACAACTCAAGCTGGGGGATTAAACCTGTGCTTTCACTGTTCTTACTTGTACACCAGAACTAGACAGTAATTTTCTGGCAGCGGATTTGGCTTCTCTTGGCCCTGTGGTACAAACCCAAGACAGAGGAGGAAGGTTTTAGCCATGTATTTGTAATGTAAGTGATGTGCCCTTATGTTCAGCGGGGCTGAATCCATGGAATTCTTTAAGGAAGGACACATCATTAGATGGAGTCTATTGGTGGTCAGCACTGGTGAGTCTAAGTGCTGGGTTGGGTTTTAAATGCTATAATCTTTGGTGTCCAGCATGATAACAGCAGCCGTAACTTTCTGTCTGCTTTCCTCCTAAATACAGTAGAAGTTGTTAAATTGTGTGGCCTGAGTTATTGTTATTTGGAGCTGAATGAGTATGCAAGGATTTCTTTCATACAACTCCGTCAGTTTTCCAAAGAGTCCTGTTTCCACACGGATCAAGCCACATCTGGGAGTTTCCCCTGAGTATTTCCCACCCTCCACCCTCCCATACCACCCAAAACCCACACACTCTCCTTTGCTCTTGGCCGTTAGTCAGCCTCAGAGCGACACCACCTCCCAGGTTACCCTGCCATCTTCATGCAGCTCAGTTTCTGTCCACATTAACATGCAAAGTGTGGTGCGGGCAAAGGCTCCTCTCCTTTCTTGGAGACATTTAGCTGCTTTTTGGTTTTACTCTCAACAAAAGGTGAACACTGATGTTTTCGGCTTCAGCAGTCTTCATCCAGCCTCCCAGGTAAAACAATTTAATAGTGACTTACCTAAAGATGGTAGTGTCTTCTCTTCTGAGCAATTAATGAATAAGAGGTTGCACAGCATTTTGAACATGTAAAAGCCTTAACATCAGCAACAAATTAGGAAAATGGTTACTTCAAAATTAATTTTGAATGAAAGTGTTGCAGTACATTAAATTCTATCACGTTATATTATGCATTCTCAAAAAAACTCAGAAACAATTTGAGCAACGGATATAAGGTTACTATATTGTATCTGGTATTTTAAGAGGCAATCTATTGCTTTTGCTTCGCACAATGCTGCATTGGTGACAGCTCAGAGAATTACTTCGTGAATGTGAGTAATTCCACTGATGTCAATGAGAATTGCTTTGGAAAGCGCGTACTGACTTCAGTGGAAATGCCAACTTACATCCAGCTAAGCGTGAATGCAGCGCTGGTGCTGCTATGGGGAGCGGGTGTTTATTTTGTAGTCTGTCCCCAGTGGAGATATCGTGTAGGAGGCAGGAATAGTTCCTTCTCTTCTGAGGTGTCCGCAACTGAGGAGTCTTCCGTCTTCTGCAGAGAAATTATAATATTTTTCTTCTTTATTTCTGTAACCTAGGAGTATTTCAGAAGTCTGTCTAAAAGTGCGAGGAAAGCAGAACAGTAACTTGATTTGTCTTTAGCCTGGCACTTGCCAGGAGAAGGGCGATAGGAAGACTAATAATTGCTAACATTGCCTGGAAAACTGCTTGTCTAAAAAGCTAAAACTGTTGTAAGTCACTATTAAACCCAATGACCAAGTGTTGCTATGGAGATACTATTTCATAAAAATCTTACTTAGCTGCTTTCCATTCACTTTTAAACCATCACATGTAATTACTTCAATTTCCCAGACCCAAGCTGCAGAGAGAGCTCAGAAGCTCATTGCTTTTGTCAGTTCAATCCTTATAGAGCTAAACCTATTGAAATAAAAAACATCTATGAATGTACAAAGTAGATAAGGGGTGACTATTTCTTTCTGACAAAACTGGAGGAATTTTTTTAGTAGACTACTCCAATTCAGCATTTTTAGATGCAATTGCAGAGGTTAATAAGGGCTGTTAAGATAGAGCTTGTAAAAAAATTGTTTCGTGATGGTTATTTGGAAGCTGTTAGCTATAACCTGTGCCATCAAAAATATAACAATTACTGTATGCAGTCTGAATTTTCCATTTCTTGAACATTACAGACAACTTCTAACAAGTGCTAAAAAAACAATTAACATTTGAGAGTGCCAGCAATAGAAGCCAAAAAGAAGGATCAAGACAATCCAGAGATTTACACATTGCTCAGAAATAATTGCTTTCCCTCTGCTGAGCAAGCAAAGGTTGCTCCAAAAAGATATTACAATAAGGGAAGTAACAAAAACCAAACAACTTAGGTGTGAAATCTTATGGAAAAGAGTATCTAAGATGGAAACTAAGTGAATTTGCTGAGTTGTAAACAACTTCTCCAACTTGCAGTATGACAAATGACTGGCTTTGCCACTTGAATCAACAGGGCAATTCTGCAGCACTTTCTGCCAGTTCTGAAATTGGGCAGTCTGCTAGTTAGCTCTGTGTACCATTTCAAAACTGTAGAAAAGAAATAAAATGACATATCCAAAATAAATCCCCAGTATGAAAAGCTGTGCACTTGGGTGTGAATTTTGCCATCTGGAGAAGAATGGTTGTCAGCAGGGAGATGGTGCCTAAAAGACAAGCCAGAGGGTGCAGTCTTGCTGTTGCCTGAGTTCAGTGACAATCTGAAAATGAACAAGTGACCCACATGCAGCAGCCAGGTTACAAAGCTTTTTCAACTTTTCATGAAAAAGTTGCTTATACTAATTAATATCAAGTTGTTTATAACTCAGTTCTGGGCTCCTCGGTTCAAGAAGGACAGGGAACTGCTGGAGAGGGTCCAGGAAAGGGCTACAAAGGTGATTAGGGGTTTAGAACATCCTTCTTATGAGGAAAGACTGAGGGACTTGGGTCTTTTTAGTCTGGAGAAGAGAAGACTGAGGGGGGTTCTTATCACTGCTTATAAATACTTAAAGAGAGAATGCCAGGAGGATGGGAACAGTGTTTTTTCAATGGTGCCCAGTGACAGGACAAGAGGTAACAAGCACAAACTTAAACATAGGGAGTTCCATCTAAACATGAGGAGGAAACTGAGGGTGGCAGAGCTCTGGCACAGGCTGCCCAGAGATGTCGTGGAGTGTCCCACTCTGGAGACATTCAAAACCTGCCTGGATGCCGTCCTGTTCAACCTGCTCTAGGAGAACCTGCTTTGGCACGGGGGTTGGACGAGATGATCTCCAGAGGTCCCTTCCAACCCCCATCATTCTGTGATTCTGTAATTAAATGACACACACATATAGAACAAAAAGATCACCTGTCTGCAGAAACACTTACAATCCAAGCGTCAAACCAAAGACAGAAAGTGGAAAAGAGCAGACAAATGGGAATGATGTTTTTTTCTGATACATTAGCACTGACTGATAGCAACACCAGCACAGCAAATGCATGGGCTCAGAATGAAGTTTCCAAGGGGACAAACAGAGAAAGATGAACCCTTTGTGTGTTGACTGTTCTATGTGCAGCACTAGTGCCAAGGCTCCTGCTCTGCGGTCCTGAGCAGTTCATCCCTTGGCTGCTGAGGTGAGAGGACCCCCGGTCACTGCCTGGGAAAGGAGTTGCAGAAGTGAAATGGTAAGTATAAGAAGCTAAACAAGCTGTGAATCCTTGTATGGGAAAACAGGGATGAGGGCTTGGATTTTCCCTGTGGAGCTGCCTACTTAGGCAGGATAGTGTTGCAGCCAAGCATCACTGACATGCTTCTCTTTGCTTTTTAAACCATCACCACAAGCAAATTATTTTGATGGCAACACCATGCTCACAGATCCAGACTATGAATTATTTTTTTCCACTGTATTAAGCCCCCTTTCATTCTCTGTCGTCTAATCCTGAGACAAAGTACCCCAGTGCAGTTACAGAGAGCTGAGAATGGGGAGAGGGTTTCCTTCTAACGGTCACTGTCTTTAACAGTGCCTTTTCCCTCCTTTTCATTTCCTTGGCTGCCCCTTTGCCTGCTCTCTCAGGGCACTCACAGCGCGAACAGTGTGACCTGTGCCCTCTGCGCAGGCTGTGTTGTGTTCCAGCATCCTCTGCGGTGCTGCTAATGCCACCGGCAACCAAATCTCATGGCTTTGTTGCCCTTGGGCTTTGGTTATCCCAACCCCCTGTACTGTTAATGCAATATGAATGCATGCAACCTTTTTCAGATTATGATAGGAAAATTCCTTTTGGTGTCACAGGAGGTCAGATACCTGTGTTCCTGGGGATGTCGAAGAGCTGCTCTCACAGCGGTCCTGTGAATTCCTGCTTGATGCTTAGCAGCAAATTGTGCTTGATTGCATACTTCATTTTGTGAAACATGAATGGATTTGTGAAAAATAGAAGAAAATGCACATCAAAAGGAAGGCAGCAGGACTCTGCTGTTAAAATGAGTGAACAAAACGTCATTCTCTTGGTAGCATTTGCTGCCTTTTAGTATTTTTTTTTTTTACAGAAATGCCAAATGTCCTGTTTTTCATTGTTTCATGCAATAACTGTATCACATTCTGTTTAGTAAAATGTTTACAGTTTCCCATAAAATCTGAGAAAATCTATTTAAAGCTAAACATGAAACAGTTTCAGGGTTATTGCCCTGAAAGTGAATGAAAACTGACATCTCAGTTAATTCTCATAGCGGCAGCCAAAGCATCTCCTCATTCACTGAAATAGTATGCTGATGTGGTATTGGACTTAGGAGGAGCTCACAATGACTAATGACACAGAACAAGATTATCTTTGATATTAAGGAGATAAAATCTGTTTATCTGAGGGAAATAATTGCATATTTTTTTTGCTATGAGGTAATCAGTCACCTATAGAATGATAAAAGTTAAGTACTCTTTTTGTCAGAGTTTGAAAAAACACTCCAGTTCATAAGTGTTACTGCCCAGTCACAAATGAGTGTGAAACACAAGGGGTTTTGTGTATAAGTCAGATGTCTGTGAAATGCAGATGACCTACAGAAGCAATCCTGGATCTACACTGTTCAACCATCTAATCTAGCCACAGACGTGGATGCATGAAGTCCTGCCAGAAGTAAAAATGTACTATGCAATTTAAGGGTACAGTGTCCCATCAGTCAGGTCATTAATGAATATGGTAAATAGTGTTTGCCCCGGTTTTGACCCCTGTGGCACACAACTGGTGACTGGCCTTCAGCTAGACTTTGTGCTGTTGACCACAGCTCTTTCAGCCAGTTTTCACAATCTGCCTCACGGTCCATTTATCTAGTTTGTCTATGAGGATGTTATGGGACACAGTTTTGAAAGCCTTGCTGAAACCGAGGTAAACAACATCCACTTCTCTCCCCTCCTCTACTGAGCCTGTCTTTTCACTGCAGAAGGCTATCAGGTTAATTAGGCAGAATTTCTCCTTTCTAACTCCATGCTGCCTACTCCCAGTCACCATCTTGTCCTTCATTGTGTCTGGAAGTGGTTTTCAGGGGGATTTTTTCCATCACATTCCCAGAGATTAAGGTTAGGTTGGCCAGTCTGTAGTTCCCCAAGTCCTCCTTCTTACCCTTCTTGAAGGTAAGAATGACATTTGCTTTCATCCAGTCCTGAGGAACCTCTCCCAATCACCACAAGCCCTGTAAGATAATCAAGAGTGGCCTTGAATGACACTGACCATCTCCCTCAACCCTTGTGGGTGCATCCCATCAGGTCCCATGAATTTGTGTATGATGTCCAGCTTTTTAAAATGTTCCCTAATTGGATTCTCCCCTACTGAGGGTAAGTGGTCCTTGGTCCAGACTTTCCCATGGCTCTCAGGGGTCTGGGGTTCCCGATGGCATATTGTACCAGTAAAGATGGAGGTGAAGAAGTCATTGAATACCTCAGCCTTTCCTATATTCTCAACAGCTGGCAAACATTTCCCCTCATCTTCCTTTTACTGATGATATAGGGTGAGAAGGCCTTCTTGTTTCTCCTCACATCCTTCAACCTCACTACATTCAACTGTGCTCCCCTGTTCATACAGCACAGGCTGCTGATGGCCATCTTTGCAGCCAGGACTTGCTGCTGGCTCATGTCCTGCACCCAACAGGACCCCTAGGGCTTCTGCCACAGAGCTCCTCCCTGGGCGGTCAGTCCCCAGACTGGGTTGTTGCCTTCCTAGGGACAGGACTCGGCATTTCTCCTTGTTGAATCTCATGGCCCATTCCTCCACCCTGACCCAGTGTCTCTGGGTGGCAGCCCTTTCTTTAAGGCTCCCCGCAGTTTTGCATCGTCTTCAAACATGAGAGTGCACTCAGCCACCTTCTCCAGCCTCTGATAAAGATGTTAAGCAGACAGGTCCCAGCACAGACCCCTGTGGTGCTCTCTTTGCACCAGTCTGCCAGTCTTTTACCCATATTTTTTTTCCAAGCCAGATCTTGAATACAAGAATACTGTGGGAGATGGTGTTAAACATCTTGCTAAAAAGTCAAGGCACTTGATTTTACCACTCCCTGCTGCTCTTCTCTTGAAAAACCCCATCAGTTTATTACAAAAGGCAATCAGGCTGATCAGGCAGGGTTTATCCTGAGTAAATCTGTGCTGAGTGTTCCCAGTCAGCTTCTGTTTGCGCCCAGAAATGCACTACAGGAGGCTTCACTCTACAGTGTACCCAGGGAAGAAGTTTTAAAGAGAGGTTGAGTGACCTGTAGTTCCCTATATTGTGCTTTTGGCCTCTTTTGAAGGTACGTACAACTGTTGCCTTTTTTGACTGATTTGCACACTTGGCCAAAGGGACAAGTGACAAGGGATGCATGTCTGCAGGTGCTGATGTCTGCAACAGATTGAGCTTTCTGCACCTCTTTTATCTGGGGGAACATATGCTTTTCCAGGGTATGATTCTTATCAGATTAATAAAGGTGTTTAATATATGGAGATGAATTGCCAGATTAAAGTGCTCGCTTGTCTCCATGGACTAACAGAGGGAGTTTGGGGAGCAAGCTCCACCGCAGACTTGTGAGGTGAAGCTCAGCACGTCAGATCAGCTTTGCTTTGTGCAAAACATTTGATACTGTCCCACACAACATCCTTGTCTCTAAAATGAAGACACATGGATTTGATGGGTGGACCACTCAGTAGGTAAGGAATTGGCTGGATGGTTGCACTCAAAGAGTTGTGGTCAATGTCTGGGTGGAGACCAGTGATGAGTGGGGTCCCTCAGGGGTATGTACTGGGATCAGTATTATTTACATCTTTGTTGGCCACATGGACAGTGGGATTGAGTGCACCCTCAGCAAGTTTGCGGATGACAACAAGCTGAGTGGTGTGGTGGATGTTCTAGAGGGAAGGGATGCTGTCCAGAGGGACTTTGACAGGCTTGAGAGGTGGACACTTGTGAACCTCATGAAGTTCAACAAGGCCAAGTGTAACGTTCTGTGCCTAGGTACTGTGCTTAGCTCTGGGGCCATCAGCATAAGAAAGACATGGACCTGTTGGAGCACCTGCCCTATGAGGACAGGCTGAGAGGGCTGGGGTTGTTCAGCCTAGAGAAGAGAAGGCTTCAGGGAGACATTATATTGGCCTTCTAGTACTTAAAGGGGGCCTACAGGAAAGATGGGGAGGGTTTGTTTATCAGGGAGTGTAGCGATAGAAAGAATGTAGATTTAGACTGGATATTAGGAAAAAAAAATTCACTATAAAGGTGGTGAGACACTGGAACAAATTGCCCAGGGAAGTTGTGCGTGCCCCATCCCTGGAGGTGTTTAAGGCCATGTTAGATAGGGCTTTGAGCAACCTGGTCTACTGGAAGGTGTCCCTGCCCATGGCAGGGGGATTGGAACTAGATGACCTTTAAAGGTCCTTTCCAACCCAAACTGTTCTATGATTCTTTGAATCTATGATCAGTTAAACAATACTTGAAGTATCACTACAAAATATGATTATAGAAACAGATGATTCTCATGCAAAATTTGCAGAAGGGATAAAACCCTGAATTCTAAGTGATTCACTTCAGCAGATCTAATTTAAACATCTAAGAATTTACTTTAGGAAATCATAAAGAACTATAATTCGATGTCCAAGTGGAGAGCAGTGACGAGTGGTGTTCCTCGGGGGTGGGTACTGGGACCTGTATTATTCAACATCTTTGTCGTGGGCATGGACAGTGGGGTCGAGTGCACCCTCATCAAGTTCGCTGATGATACCAAGCTGTTTGGCGAGGTAAACACGCTGGAGGGGAGGGATGCCATCCAGAGTGACCTGGACAGGCTGGAGAGGTGGGCCCAAGCCAACCTCATGCAGTTCAACAAGGCCAAGTGCAAGGTCCTACATCTGGGTCGGGGCAATCCCAAGCATAAATACAGGCTTGGCAGGGAATGGCTGGAGAGCAGCCCTGAGGAGAAGGACCTGGGTGTGCTGATTGACCAGAAGCTCAGCATGAGCCAGCAATGTGCAATCGCAGCCCAGAAGGCCAACTGGATCCTGGACTGCATCAAAAGAACTGTGGCCAGCAAGTCAAGGGAGGTGATCCTGGCCCGCTACTCCACTCTCGTGAGACCCCACCTGGAGTACTGCATCCAGCTCTGGAGTCCCCAACATAAGAAAGACATGGACCTGCTGGAGTCCAGCGTCCAGAGGAGAGCCACGAGGATGATCCAAGGGCTGGAGAACCTCTACTATGAAGAGAGGCTGAAAGAGTTGGGGCTGTTCAGCCTGGAGAATGCTCCAGGGAGATCTTATTGCTGCCTTCCAGTACCTAAAGGGGGCCTACAGGAGAGCTGGAGAAGGACTTTTTACTAGGGCATGAAGTGATAGAACGAGGGGGAATGGCTTTAAACTGGAAGACAGCAGGTTTAGATTAAACATTAGGAAGAAATTTTTTACTGTGAGGGTTGTAAGGCACTGGAACAGGTTGCCCAGAGAAGTTGTTGAGGCCCCATCCCTGGAGGTGTTCAAGGCCAGGCTGGACGTGGCCTTGGGCAACCTGGTGTAGTGGAAGGTGTCCCTGCCCATGGCAGGGGGGTTGGAACTCGATGATCTTCAAGGTCCTTTCCAACCTAAACCATTCTACGATTCTATGATAATTAATGTTCTGTGTTTATCTTAACATTTTTCTTATATCCTCCACAATGTTTACCATTCAGTTTTCAGAACAGAAGAACTTGGGCAAATTTTGCTGTGGATTTTCAAGATGACCAGGGAATAGATCCTTTTGATCCTTGAAAACAGTTGTCTGCACCTGCACCTGTTGATGCAGGTTCTCTCCATGTACAGAATTGTAAACACCTCTGACATAAACACAGGCATTTGCAGTATGCAGCATTTGCTCAGAGAATTAGAGCAAAATCAGCTGTTTGAACTTTGGATATGAAATTCTCTGAGTAAACTGGGCACCAACTGAAAACCACGTTTCATAACCTGATCTGATCCTGTGACTAGTATGTGCTGTTCTCATGGAAGGAGAATAAAAAGCATAATTGCAACTGAGTTGAACTCTGCAGGAATGTGAACATTTATTCAAAGATGCTAGGCCAGTGAGAGATTTTCTAACTTACTCTTCTATCTGTAGTCCAGCACGTATAGTGTTTGTATCAGCCTCAATAGTAAAACTTCTCAAACAGCTGGTATGCATTTGATGGTGCATTTCAGTTCTACAGCACGATACAAAGCATTTTAGTTTTCTCTCACAAAGGCGGGATATTCATACAGTCCCTTCTCTAACCGACATTTTCTCTGAAATTCAGATTTTTATTTTGAACTGGGATGGAGGCCGTTCTGGAGTGCAGGAGGGGGAAAAAATTCATGTGTGTTTGGTCTGAATTCTCACCTTCATTGTGGGTACCCTAGAAGAGGTGTTCACCCTCAGGCCCGTCTCCAGTAACACAGCCTCACAAGGGACGTCTATGGCAAAATTGCAAAAATTCTACACTTTCTTATTTAAATAACAACAGAATTCTGGTGCCAGTCTCGAGGAGCTTAGAGGAATCCTCCTTCTACTTCTGTTCCTCTCCCAGATACTTCCCTTTTAGGGCGCAGCAGGCAACCAGGAGAGGAAGACACACCTCCCTCCTCTGCCCTCAGCGACCTGGTGCTGTTCTTACATGAAAGGAGGATGGAGGAGAAAGAAAATCCCTTTCCCCTCAATCCCAAGTCTTTTCTCCCTTCCTGTGAGGAAAGATGGTTTTAAATCCTCTGAATATGCCTTTCCTAATGCAAATACATTCACAGGTCCTTTTGAGTGTAATAGATTAAAAATTAAAAGTGAAGTTTGGAATGGACCTGCCAACTTGAATTTGCTTTTGTCAGAGTATCGCATAGCAGCCTGGATGACAGGTTTCTTTTAAGGCCATGTTTCAGTCGAAGCTTTGTTTTTCAAGTCCCTCATAAAAAGCATGTTGTTTTAGTTTCTTAATAACTTTTTTTTTCTCCTGCTTACCATTTTCTGTAGCAGCCTATCATCACACCCTCCCTTGGTGAAGGAACACTGCAACATGGAGTATTTGTCTACAGATTATCAGAAATGTGGTTCAGTCAGTATAAAAGGAGAAAAAGGAGAATAAATTACAAGTCTTATGAGATACAATAACTTCATGTACTTCAGCATTTCAGTTTCATATAAGAATGGCAGGAGGATAAGTTAAAACTGCACAGATAGTCCTGCTCTTCCTAATTCTTGAGCGCTCAACTCGAGTGCTTTAGCCTCAGGAGATAGTTCCTTCAATCCAGCTTTTTTTTGTGCATATATAAGTACTTAGATATAGCCTGCTTCTTCACCTACAAACAGTAGCTACTGTTTTCAAAATTTCAGGTAACAGGAGGAGAAGGGACTTTTTAAAAGCCTGTTATAAAATTGATGCAGTGCAGGAGAATGGTAAATAGAAAGGAAAAACAGCAATATTAGAATATTGACAGTCAAAGCCTGTAATGCATAACCTTTGGGCCAGCAGCTTGGTGTGCACAGCCAGCCTGGCATTAGCTTTGCCTCAAGGGAGGCCTCGGTTTGTTTGACCTTGAGGTTCTCACTCTTTGAATAAGCAGAAAGTGGGATAATACTGAGGTAATACTTTACCTCCTGAGGGAGGTGCTATATATTAGCAGTTTTTACATGGGTTTTTTTTTGTTTAGCATGGAAAATAGCCTCAGAAAGATCTGGTTGCCTCAGTTCCCTGAACACAATTATATGTTAAAGGACTGTGGGAGCAGCAAGTTAGGAGAAGCAGACCACAAAAATAAGGGAGAGAGTGTTTCATTAAAGGCACAGCTCATACTAAGCTGAGCAGAGCCCCTGCAAACATGCCACAGTGAGAAGTGAAGGCAGATTGCCTCCCTGATGTACCCCAGCCACGAGCATCCTGATCTTCTGCCCAGGCAGGACCAGCATGGACCATCGCTGTGCAGGTCGCTTCAGCTCTACCTCAAGGCCAGAGACTCTCAAGGGTTTTCTGGTTAAACAGTCCTCCTTAGCAAGTGACACTTTAGCGAGACTGAAATGTTTAGTCGATTTTGACATAACTCAGCTCTGAAAGAAATTTTGGTTTCGCTTTAAAAAAACACTTTTTGTTTTGAAATTTGTAAATAAAACATTTCAGCAATGACACTTTGTTTTACCACTTTCAAAAATGTTGGTTTTATAGTGTTTTCTGGCTTCCAATTTGTTGTCTCAGGGTTGTGTGTATAAATAAATCAGATATAAAACACAATCAGTGATCATTAAAAAGTAATATTTAAAAGGGATTTTCACAAATATGCCCTTAATTTTAAGGAGGAACCATTGTAATCATCTAGAGGCCAATTCCAGCATGATGAGTTTCAGATTTTCTTCTGTACATTTCTGCTCTAACTCCAGTGCTTGAAATAGGAACCCTCTCTTAGTAAAACATCTTTACACATCAGTACTGTCAATGCTGAGTACTCTGGGAAATACCTGCTTGGATGTACAGAAGTGTATTTTTTGTTGAAAATGTCAGCTGCTCATGGGAGCAATGCAAGACCATTCTGCTCAGCTAATACAAACTGCACTGTTAGAACATTAACTACAAAAACATCAGAACACTACCAACTCCAGAAAAACACATCTGAAAATTAAAGGGCAGCCTCTGTAATATAGTAAGTAGACCTGAGGTAGGCAGATACTCTAAAACCACAGCAGTCCAGTCACTCAATGAATCTATGCAGAAATGAAAATTTAGATAATACAGTGCAGCTGACTAGGTTATACCAGCATTAAGTGATGTTCTGAGTGCATCGGCACAGTAATTTCCCATAAAGAAGCAAGCAATCTGTTTTCCTTACAGGAAAAAAAAATTCTAATATGACAACACCAGTAAGGCATATGAAGAAAGGGTTTTTTCAAAGGAGTCTGACAGTTAACCATCCATTTTCCAATTAAAATGTGATTTGAATGTCTGCTTTTCTTGGGTTTGTATCAAAATCCCAGCAAAAACGCACTTATTTTCATCATATAACCAAGCACAAGAATGTTGTCAGCATTAAATCAGTGGATTACGAAGATTATAAGAAATGGCAATCTGAAGCAATTATCCTTGGAGAACATAGGGTTAGAGTTGTAATCCTCCTCTGATGAGAAGATGTCCCAGTCCCTACCCTGCTCCAGGGTACACAGGGGTTCTCATCAGGTTCAACATTGTCTTAAATGGAAATCCTCCTGGCAACATGTTTTGCACCACCGTGAGTTTCACAGTGTGGAGCAGTAAGGAAAAGATAAGCCCAGAAAAGTGATGTTTTAAAGTCAACTTGAAATAAAGCTGGACATGAGTAGAGGAAAATTCTTGTTTGCTTCCAAAGTGGAAAGCCACTGGTAAAAAAATCACTGAGCAGAAGATAGAAGTCAGAAGTATCTGGATAATGTACACAATACATCACAGAATCACAGAATCACAGAATCACAGAATGGTTAGGGTTGGAAGGGACCTCGGGAGATCATCTAGTCCAAACCCCTGCCAGAGCAGGGTCACCTACAGCAGGTTGCACAGGACGGCATCCAGGCGGGTTTTGTATATCTCCAGAGTGGGCGACTCCACCACCTCTCTGGGCAGCCTGTGCCAGTGCTCCACTACCCTCAAAGTAAAGAAGTTCCTTCTCATGTTAAGATGGAACTTCCTATGTTCAAGTTTATGCCCATTACCCCTCGTCCTATCACTGGGCGCCACTGAAAAAAGACTACTCCCATCCCCCTGGCATCCTCCCATTAAGTATTTGTATGTATTAATAAGATCCCCCCTCAATCTTCTTTTCTCTAGACTAAAGAGACCCAAGTCCCTCAGCCTTTCCTCATAAGAAAGGTGCTCCAGTCCCCTAATCATCTTTGTTGCCCTTTGCTGGACCCTCTCCAGCAGTTCCCTGTCTTTCTTGAACTGGGGAGCCCAGAACTGGACACAGTACTCCAGATGCGGTCTCACCAGGGCAGAGTAGAGGGGGAGGATGACCTCCCTCGACCTGCTGGCCACACTCTTCTTGATGCACCCCAGGATGCCATTCGCCTTCTTGGCCGCCAGGGCACATTGCTGGCTCATGGTCATCCTGTTGTCCACCAGGACTCCCAGGTCCCTCTCCACAGAGCTGCTCTCCAGGAGGTCAGCCCCCAACCTGTACTGGTGCATGGGGTTATTCCTCCCCAGGTGCAGTACCCTACACTTACCCTTGTTGAACTTCATAAGGTTTCTTTCTGCCCAACTCTCCAGCCTGGCGAGGTCACGCTGTAAGGCAGCACAGCCTTCTGGCGTGTCAGCCACTCCTCCCAGTTTTGTGTCATCAGCAAACTTGCTGATGGTACACTCTATCCCTTCATCCAGATCATTGATGAATATGTTGAACAAAACTGGGCCCAGTACTGACCCCTGAGGGACACCACTTGTTACTAACCTCCAACTAGACTCTGCGCCACTAACCACAACCCTCTGAGCTCTATCTGTGAGCCAGTTCTCAATCCACCTCACCGTCCATTCATCTAAGCCACACTTCCTAAGCTTTCCTGTGAGGATGATGTGGGAGACAGTGTCGAAAGCCTTGCCAAAGTCAAGGTAGACAACATCCACTGCCCTCCCCTCATCCACCCATCTAGTTACTTTGTCATAGAAGGCTATCAGATTAGTCAGACATGACTTCCCCTTGGTGAATCCATGTTGACTACTTCTGATAATCTTCTTTTCATCCAGGTGCTTTGAGATGACTCCCAGAACAAGCTGCTCCATCATCTTCCCAGGGATGGAGGTGAGGCTGACCGGCCTGTAGTTTCCCGGGTCATCCTTCCTGCCCTTTTTGAAGACTGGAGTGACATTGGCTATCCTCCAGTCCTCAGGCACCTCACCTGTCCTCCAGGACCTTTCAAAGATAATGGAGAGAGGCCCAGCAATGACTTCCCCCAGCTCCCTCAGCACACGAGGGTGCATCCCATCAGGCCCCATGGATTTATGTATATCCAATTTATCTAACTGATCTTTAACGTGCTCCTTGTCAACCAAGGGATAGTCTTGTTTCCCCCAGACTTTCTCTGTTACCTGCAAAGTCTGGGTCTCACAAGGACTGGCCCGAACAGTGAAGACAGAAGCAAAGAAGGCATTTAGCAACTCCGCCTTCTCTGCATCATCCGTCACCACAGCACCTGTCTCATTCAACAACGGGCCCACATTTTCCCTAGTTTTCCTTTTGTCTCCTATATACTTAAAGAAACCCTTCCTGTTGGCCTTGACATCCCTCGCCAGGTTCAATTCCAAGGCTGCCTTGGCTTTCCTTGTTTCCTCCCTGCATAACCTGACAGCATTCTTGTATTCCTCCCAAGCAGTCAGCCCCTTCTTCCACCTATTGTAAACTCCCTTCTTCCACCTGAGCCTTTTCAGAAGGTCCCTGCTCAGCCATGCAGGTCTCCTTCTTCCCTTGCCTGATTTCTTTCTCTTGGGTATGCACTGATCCTGAGCTTGGAGGAAGTGGCGCTTAAATAGCAGCCAGCTCTCTTGAGCCCCCTTACCCTCTAGAGCCCTCTCCCATGGGATTTCTCCAAGCAATTCCTTGAAACGATCAAAGTTAGCCCTCCTGAAGTTTAAGGTTTCAACTGTACTTGTCATTTTGTCTATACTGCACTTAATCCTGAACTCTATCTTCTCATGATCGCTGCAGCCCAGTCTGCCCCCAACCTTTACATCCTCCACCAGTCCCTCTTTGTTTGTCAGTACATCTTCCTAATATTCTTTTGATTATTACTATGTGCAAATTATCAGGCTTTAAACTATAATTTATTCATGGTTCTGTTAAATCAGAATACGTGAATTGGAGAGTTCATCTCTCCAAGAGTCCAAACCATGCTTTGTTGTCTTCAGCCCTTCAATCATAAGGAAAATACATTTCACATATTTGAGAATTACTTCATTCCTACTCCAGCCCTGCACTTTCCAATTCAAGGGAAAAGAAGGCAGGAGAAAGAGCTCGAAAATATATTTTTAAAAAGCAAAATAATTTCTTCATTTAAATAGTATGTGCAGGGAAAAGATGAAGGCAATGTTGTTCACTCATTCCAGCACTGATCCATTGATCTTTACTACTCCATAATTCAAATTGTGATCTTGCAAGTTCATCAGTGGAAGTCCTTTGATGTGGCAAAGTGCAAGGCAATTTCCAACACAGACTTGAGGTGGAGGAACCATGTTCTCCAGACCTATATTACAGTCTGGAATAAAACAAAAAATTGTGTTTTAAGATAAGAGGAACTGTCAGAGAAAGTAGCGATATCAGTGGAAGAGCTTGTTGTCTCATTATTACTCAGTACAAGAAGAGGCATGAGACTCAGTTAGGTACACAGTGAAGTGAAGATTGTAAGTACTTTGTCAATCGTAGTCACTCTTTAGATTTACGTACCAGTGAGGGCTGTGGTACACACAACACTCTGGTGCCCTGGTTGCCTAGACTGGGGACCTGTGAAGCACAGTGCCTCTTCCATTGCTCAGCAACCAAAGGGTTCTTTTCTGTAGAAACAAGGACTTAGGGAGAAAAAATAGGAGATTATAAATCTCACGTCAGGGTCGCCCCCATGGTGGAACCATGGTGTGCACCCAGATGCAGGAACTCAGAAGACCGTCTTCTTCCCTCTATATAGATTTTGCCGTCAGTGTATGAAGGGCTGAATTAACCAAATGCTGCTTGACAATCTGGGTTAGAAGGTGCCAGGCTTGATGTTTCAAGCTACTTGTATCAGATAAAATTGAAAAACTTTGGAAGTATCACTAGCACATTAAATTCAGAGTTTTCAACTCATTCTGACAGTTTTCAATAAAGTTAAATTGCAGAAGAGATTTAACCTCCTGTAAATCTCTGGGTGTTTCCTTTAGTTTTATCCACTTACCTTCATCTTGAGCAAGCTAACTTATATTTGAGTAAAGTATGACTTTTTTGGCTACAGCCTTTTTCCCCCAAAGACATCAAAGGCTTCATTTGAAGATAAATGAATATTTTCAGCTGAGGGCATCAAATGATGGAAAAGTCACTCCCTTCCTAGGTGCTTTCTTAATCATCATTATTGTTCATACCTCATCTTTTTGTTGGTCTGTATGATTTCATCTGCCTGTTGTCTCCAGTAGATATTTGATACCTGCTTTGAGATTATGGATTAAAAACACTCAATAGTGTTGGGTTTTGTTGTGATCCCTGTGAGCTTCTAATAGGCATGCTTATATGCTGCAAGCAGTTTAGTTGACCTTGTTGTTTATCATATTCTGTCAGTCAAATATACTATTTTTTTTTCTGCTTTCAGATTTCATTTTGCTCTTGGCTCGGAAAAACAATGCACATTCTTTTTGCTATAGCAGTTCAGTTTTTTTTCAAACCTTTATATGAAGACACACATTTTGTGCTTTGACATAGATGTTTATTATTCGCTTTTACTCATTAAATATTTAAACTATACTTCTGAAATCACATTAGTCAGAAATAATACATTTGGGGCAATAGTTATTTCCTACCTCTGATTCAAAAAAAATTGTAACTCATATTTGAATTAGAGTTTCCCTCTTACTATGTGCAGATAAAAATAGTAATAACATAAAAAGATTGGACTTGTTTATAATTTTTAAATCAAAAGATCTATTATCCTGTTCTATCCAAGACTTCCCAAATATGGATTAAACACATCCACAGAGTGTCAGTAGACATTTACACCAGCTCCAATTCAGAAGAGTACCGCAAAAAACTCTTGAAATATTTAACACTGCAAACAGTAAGTTTTGAAAATGCTAAATAAGTTTGACCTCCTGATGATGAGTTGTGCTCTTCAGCAGCTGGATTTCAATGATTAGTTCCTGTTTGTCAAAACCACTCAGAATTGCCATTGCTCTGAGCAACACACTCCCACACACTAGCAGCCTTGGGTGTCATGGTGTCGTTCGGGGACCAGGAAACCTTTGGACAGTACAATTTGGGTATGTCTTAAATTGGCGGGTCTCCAAATAACAAGCTTAAATTCCAACAGAGAAGTGTTAGCTTAAAATGGACTTCATGTGCAGCCAATGGGTAAAAAAGCTAAGAAACAAGCTGCTAACCGTATTGTCACAACTGCACAATAATGCAATATTGTTTTCAAAATTAAGCAGTTTTGGTATATAGGACAGTCATGAGGAAAATGTGCATCTGCCTATTAGAACCAATTCAGATAAAACTTGATTCAATGCAAATCTTTGCATCAAACTGATAAAGAGTTTGATAAACCTGCAGCACATGCAGTAATGCTCATTTTTCAGTTTTTGAACAGAAAATGCAAGGACAATAGAAATGCTAGTTTCTGAATGCTTTATGTATTTGAAATCAAAAATCCTCTGCAGGCTTTGAAAATGTTTGGACCATCTGCTTGTCAGAGAGCAGCAGAAGTGGGCTGCTCAATGGAAAAGGTTGAGTCAGGAGTTGAGGGTGACAGCTGGGGCAGCAGGCCAGTCACCTCACTGGCAAGATGCAGTGTCCCATGGTACATAAATAAGAAGAGCAGAGCAGGTCCCATCTCCATAACCAGGGTCAGCCACAGCCCAGTGATTGCCAGACAAGTCTGCAGTGATAAGGCACGACCATGGCCAAGACAGGAATTCATGTCATGAAGCTGGGTGAGGAGAAGTGTGGTACAGCGCTGGGTGGAGGCATCCCTGTAACAAAGCTCAGTCAAGGACTGTGTTCATTAATATAGGTCCCAAGTGAAGAGGTGAGGACCCAAAGTCTTACAGCTCTTCTGCAAGTCTGATCCGAGGTTACACAGCTGCACTGTATCAGGGCAGGCTTTGAACAAGGGCAGCCAAACCCATGGGAGTTGGGAAGGAGTAGCAGAACCTCCCAGTCTAGTCAGGTCTCTGACACTGCTCACCTTTGGATAACCCAGGGGAAGACCTGGATTAAAAGTGATTACAAACTTTCAGTGGCTTGGAAACTCTCAAGGACCCTTGCCACGCTGTGCTTACTACGCTATCAAGCATATGCAATGAGTCAAATTATTTTCTGATATCCCTTCTGTTGGAAGGCTTTGAATATTGGAGCAAGTCACCCTTCAGCAGGTATGAGAGATAGAGATCACTTTGATAACCAGTCTAGCTAGATTTCGGTGAAGAAATAGCAACTATAAACAAATTCTGTTGATTACTTGTACTGTTTACCAAAGGCTATATATACATCTCAACTTTACAGCATGTACAAATCTGCTTTGTCTCACTGGTGTTTTGTTCAAAGTGTCCAGGATTTTACAAAACCAGTGCTGCAGAGCTGTCCATTCATAACAAGTTATTTTGGCAATAAACAACAGAAAGCTGGTAAAGGAAGGTAAGTCAAGAGCATCTTAGTGCTCTCTGTGCTGTTGTTCACATTAACTTCCTACACTTTGATTAGCCACTGCTTTTTACTCATAGATCATCAATACAGACAATAGATGCCTTAGTCTGCCAGCACAGTCAATTCTGACTTGTCTCTACTTAAAATTCTGACATGACAAGGTTGGTTGAATACTGCAGGAAACAGTATCTTCAAATAAGTACAACAAAATGACTGTCAATAACTTTCTACTTGCAGCCAGAGCAAGAATTTAAATACCATTCCAAAATGTGAGCTGCATCTAGTCCCCTTTGGTGTGAAGCTAGCTCAAACGTTGATCTTTTAGGAACACATGCCAAAATTGAAGCTGGTAATGCACTTTTGTATTGACTAGCTAGCTTAACCTGGGTTGCACGTACTCACAGACTTCACCAATCTGCAACTCAGCTGCAGAGCTCTGTTCATCTCACATCATTTGTCACAGAGAGCTGATGGGTGTGTGGTTAAGTTTCACTCTGTTTACCACATGAAAATATTTCTGTCTTAACAATTGCTGGTGTTAAGCACATGTATTCATCACAGGGGTGCAACTCATTAACTTTTAGGGAAGGTCCAGGCTATCATTCATCTGCCATTGCATACAAACCTTTCCAACATGACTGTTTCACAGTCTTTGGAATAATGCCTGTGGTGTAAGAGACTGAGCATAGATAACCTGGAGTCAGGTTGATGAGAAATATATTCCTCACGAGGAACAAGAAAAAGATTCAACAGTCCTTACGATCCCATATGAAGTCCC
>NW_009649846.1:1452736-1480255 GCF_000708025.1 Charadrius vociferus | reverse complement strand
AGCAGGACCAGCTGAACAGATTATAAACTGGGCAGTTTGCAATCGGCCTGCAACCAGTCTTCACAGGTGTGGCCACTGTGTCTTGCAGAAATGGATAAGAGCCATGAATAAAGAAGACAGAAAGCAGATTACTGTTAGGAGTGATGGCAGTTCCTCAGCATGAATAAGAACATAGGGAACTGCTGATGGGCTTGACAAGGGGAATGTGTTGGCTGAATGGCTGGGCTCCCTAGAAGACAGAATTTTGCAATTCTCTACCTGTAACTGTTCATTCTTGCAAAACTTCTGAAGAAGCCACAACAATGGGCAATTCTGCCTCCATCATTACCTATGTGACCATCACTTGTGACTTACTAACATGCCTTCTGCTTTGGGTGGATCCTAATGAGATCAGGACTTAATTGTATGTCCAGCCCTAAGGACTCCTTGTTGATAAACACTTCTAGTCATTACAAAAGCCAAAAATGTTCCAAACTTCCAAAGTCTGAACATTTTTTGAACTTCACACACTTGAGCTGACTTTGGGTTTGTTTCGTTTGGAGAAAAAGAGGCAGAGGGGTGACCTCATTGCTCTCTACAGCTTCCTGAGGGGGAGCTGCTGATCTCTTCTCCCTCGTATCCAGTGATAGGAAGTGTGGAAACGGCTCAAAGCTGCAGCCAGGAGACGTTCAGACTGGGCATTAGGAAGCACTTCTTTACCAAGAGGGTGGTCAAACACTGGAACAGGCTTCCTAAAGAGGTGGTTGAATACCCAAGCCAGTCAATGTTTAAGAGGCATTTGGCCAATGCCCTTAACAACATGCTTTGACTTTTGGTCAGCCCCGAATTGGTCAGGCAGTTGGACTAGATGATCATTGTAGGTCCCTTCCAACTGAAATTCCCTCTCCTCTCCTCTCCTCTCCTCTCCCATACCATATCATACCATACCATTAGCATTTGACTGTACAGTTGCCTATTGACGTTTCCTGGTCTGCCTTGTGCCACTGCAACCATGGCCCTGGTTGGAGGGACCCTGTCTCCGGCTCGCCAAGGTGGGCACATGGCATGGGCAGACCCTCTGACTCCACATGTGGACTCCCTTTCTGCCTCTGAGGCACACTCAGGAAAGACGACAGAAAAGGGTAGGTCTGGTGAACACTTCTGGCAATGGCAGCTTCATTTTAGGGGCAACTCGGTAACAGGGACATGTCTGCACAGATGTGCTGAGTAGTACATGAACAATAAGCTCATTTCTTCTTAGTGGTGATGGATCTGCTGTTTCTCATGTGGCCACTGACTTAACACATTTAAGAAATTTTTCAGGAGTATGATCTGTTCTGGACAGGAAAAGCTATCAGGGAATTTACATTTTTAAAAATAAATTGCATTGTTTTCTCTCTATAATTCAATAATTTTATATAGTTTATGAGTGGTAATCTAATCAAAAGGTACGACATTCACTATTAAAAACGTTCACTGTATTCCAGTTTGGATTTTATTTACGTCAATTTCAAGCCATTTTACATTGTTATGTTTTTAACTGGCAGATCAAAGAGTCCACTAATGTATTTGTGTACTGTACTAGAAAAGCAGCAAGAGAACCAATTTGAAGATCAAAGAGGATTAGATAGATACAGCTGCTTAATTCAACCATTTGAGTTTGTTTATCATTAAAACATATATTTCTTTGACCTAGACACTGCAGTTTTAACTAATGTTGATTTTCAACTCTTAGAATTAAAATTGATCAGGCTTTTGCAAGATAGAGAATGATTTCTTATTTAGAATAAACTCAAGATCAGAAGACTAAGTTTTGCAAGAAGAAGCAGTATGTTCCCTTTTGGAGAACAAAACACCCTGTAGGCTGCAAGAATTTTTTTTACAAGGAACAGATAGTTGCTTACAAATCATGCTTTGGGGAGAGCCTGTGAAGACTTGTAACACCAAGAGGCAATCTTTATATTAAAAAAATCACTTCTCACTCTGGCAGTAGCTTAATAGCAGCATGTCACATAACATTGTCAGATCTCATGACTGGGACTGTTACATTTTGATTCCACTGGGCATGCCGAAAAAGCAATCCATGCTCACAAAAATCAAATTATGGGGAAAAAACCACCATTACTATCAAGTCAGTCTCTGGTAGTTTCAGAAGTTTGATCAGATAATTGAATGAATTATTATTTGCACACAATTCCCTCCTCCTGAGTGTGTTAAAGTGCACTGCCTTTTATTGCACGGGAATGAATACTTCACCTATTTCTGGTGACCCTAAGAAGGACAGCTGACACAATCAGAGAAGACCTTGAAGGTCTCTGACTCATTCTGCTCCGAGCCAGATGGTGAGAATCTGAAGTACAAACACACACGCAGGTCCTTAGCGCTGATGGGCGAAGGGAACCCCATGGCACTTGTACCACCTAAGAGTGGCTACAGATCTAGCCAGACGAAGGCACATGGGATAATCATTGTCCCACATCCACGCAGTCTTAAAAACATCAAACATTGCAAGGTTAATGTAGAGGAACACAAGGAACCACAGCCCTGAATTACTTTTCTGGAAGTCTGAATGCTAAAACCGCAGTTTTAAGAAGTAGCTAAGTCCAAGTAGTCATCAAAGCCAGATCCTCTGCTAGCAAAGAACTCAGTACTGAGTGCTGGGTTGTAAACGTGGCCTCCTGAGGTAAGTTTGGATGATGTCTGCTCTAATCCACTGGCACAGCTTCAGAGGCTGCTCTGACCTGCCATGGTCAGCTGCAGTGCATAAGCTTGCCATGGGGTGGTCACTTTGTTGTGCTTAAATAGTCCCCTTGGTTTCCCCCTGGGGCCTGTAAAGCAACATGGTGCAAGATATTGTGCCAGCTGCATGCTGTCCCGTGTACAGCTTAGAACCTTGTTGCAGAAGCTTGCAGGTCTCTGGAAGGCCAACCCCAAAGGGCTGGCTTGAGAAGATCCGACCATACTGCCCACAGTTGCTGCCATTTGTGTTTCTAATTTGATGTTTGTCATTTTCCCAGGAACAACCTCTCTGGGAGCCACATAATAATAAGGTATTCTGCACTGCAGAGGCTAAGTATAATGAAATTTAAGGGCATCTTCCCTAAGCAGTAACACAAAGTCTCCTCCTTCCTCCATGTATTGAACACTGTAAGCATTTTGGCAATGACCGAGGGAAATTTGAGAATAACTTCCCATAGATCCTAATTTCTAAGCAAACATGGCACTGTCTCCAGCTCTGCATTGCATTCCTGTCTGCATCATGACATACGTGTGAAAATGAGACTCCTCTGTGCCCTATCTTCTGGTAGCATCATGTGGCAGACCTCTAAGGACTTTTTCATGGCTCTGCTGAATTTGAGCCACCCAAGGATGTAACACTTTGGTCAAGGGAGCCCTTGGTGGGTCCCACAGGCTGTGTGGTTGCTGCAGACTCCCTCCTGAAGTAGCTGTTTTACAGCCCAGCACCCTGACCATCTTAGCACAGAGGAGCTTCCTCTTCCTCCTCCCTGTCTCTCTGGAACAATCTGGAGCCCCTTTGCAAGCAGGCAGGCAATGGTCCCAGCTTTGAGAAACATGCAAAGGCTGTCACGATGGTTTTCTTTGCAAAAAAGAAAGGAGTGATCAGGAAAGCTAAGGCACAGCTGGAGCTAAATTTAGCAAGGGAAGTGAAGACTAATAAGGGCTTCTTCAGGTACATTAGTCAGAAAAGGAAGACAAAAGAAATTGTACCCCTCCTCATAAATAAGACAGGGGATCTGGTAACAACTGACATGGAGAAGGCTGAGGTTCTTAACAACTTTTTTTGCCTCATTTTTCACTGGTGATTGCTCTTCCCACATCTCTCGAGTCCCTGAATGTCCAAAAAGAAAAAAATAATGTACGTACTCAACTGAATTGTAGCCCAAGCAATAGACAAGCCTTCTTGATCAGGATAATGCCTCTAAGTGGATCAGAGATGATTAAAGTTGCCAAGCAGAACATGAAATTATTTTGTAATAACTTCAGCAACTCCCTACAAAAGGTTTTTCCTCCAGGCATCTGAATAGCAACAGGCATTCCCAGAAGCGTCTTGCATCTCAACATGCATAAATCAAAACATGAAATAAGAAGGAAAGTAAGAAGGCAAAAAAGAGAAGAGAGAGCAAATAAGAAAAAAACACTTGAAACCAACTCCCTCCTCCCTAGCCCCCAACCCCAAAGAACAAAAAAAGACCTGAGGGCAAAAGAAGCCCAAGTGAGTCCGAGTGATTTGAAGGGCTATATGGAAAAACTTCTAGCGAGAGCAGTTCTGCTGGTTTCAGGAGAAGGCATTTCTTCCTTCAGGGCATCAAGAACAAAAGCAAAAGATTTTTGGAAATGACAGTTTGTCATCTTTCTCTTCTGTTTCCAGATGTGGAAAAAGTTGTCATTTTCACCTTCCCCATGCACAATACTCAAAGCTACTAGGAGGAGGAGGAAAGTTAGCTAACACAAATAAAGGCTTTAAAACTTAAATCATTTTGATGTCCCTTTGTTCCTGAAAATTCGAAACAAAGGAAGCAAAAGAAGTCTTCTAGAAACATCCTCTGTCTATAACTGCACAGATGCAAACATGCAACACAGGAGAATGGGCAAGGGAATAATTCACCAGCAGAGTTTGAGTCAGAAGAGCCTCCCCTGCAACATGGTACTAGATCCCAGCTGCACCCCAAGTTTGGTGCCACCTGCAAACTTGCTGAGGGGGGCATTCTGACTCCTCCTTTAGGTGATTGATAGAGATGATAAACAGGGCAGCTACCAGGACAGAACTCTGTGTTATCCCCCTTGTTCTTGACCACCAGATCTAGTACAACCTATTAACCAGTGCTCTCCAACTGTGAAAACAAGTTTTTACCCATCTGCTTGTCCACCCTGCCACACCATAATGTCCTCACATGGATACAGGGATATTGTGGGAGGCACTGCTCTCCTTTCATACAGAAACCCAGCCACTTTATTATAGAAGGCCATCAAGTCATGTGGGTCCCATGTCTCCCTTCTTATCCTATATCCTCAAAGAGGGTCCTGTGGTTTTAACGGCCCTGTCAACAAAACAATCCCTATCAACAATGCCAGCTGTGGAACTTGCTGTGGACCTGCAAGATCTATCACCTTCTCCCCAAGCCCTTGCCCCTCACTGGCAGGACCAAGGAGAAAACCACCTGGGACCCATGGTCTTGACCATCGCCGCCAGAGCCATGTAGTCACTTCAGACACACTCCAGCTCTTCCTGGCCATATTGCTGGTGGCCCTTTGGAGGAACAGTGAGGGGTTATAGTCCAAAGGCTGAATGAACCTCATCAGCACTTCTCCTGGCCTGTACAACTTAGCTAAGCCCTTTTCCTCACCTCTGCATGGCATAGTTATGGCCTTGGCTCTTTCCAACAAGAAAAATTACTGTAAAGGTCATCTGTAGAATGACCCTTTTCCCCTTGGACTCACATCTAGTCTGCAGCTTTTTTTTTTAAATATTGGCATTACCTGCTGCTTCTCCAAAGATATTAAAAATACAGGGTTGTTTTTTGTTGTTATTTTGGGTTTGGTTTTTTTTAACATGAGTTTTCATTGACTGAGTTACTGGGTTTTAGGGCAAAATAACAAGACCACATGATCTGGATCACTAATTACGTGGCACCTATTTCAGACTCGCAACAGTACTTCACAGTTCCCATGAATCCAATACATTCAATATGAACAATAAATAGAAATAAACAAATCTGTTCTGTGAATTCTGTGAAATAAACAAATCTGAAAAAAAAAGTTGAAGACACCATCTGCTCAGAACCATTCAGCAAAGAGAAAAACCATCTAAATTAAGCAAAAGGAATCACAACAAATAATTCATACAGCTCTGTGAGAGAGAGCATTGCACCGTTTGCTCTAACTCACATGTTGGTCTGTCTTCTAGAGTGAGCTGTGCTGCCTTGTCCCTGTGTCTCCAGGAATTTGCCACAGCAGAATTTCACTAAGATTATTAAGAGAAGACCCTTTTTTATCCCTAAGAAATTATCTTCTGTTAGTCATCAGCTGCAAAATTTTCCTCAGTAGGTTAGGTCAACAGCAGGAGATTATTTCTTATCTATGTGAGAAATGTACCCCTGTACCATGGACATGCTTCTTAACTTGTGGTAGGGAAGGTTTCTTTTCTCTTAAATTATCGTAATACCGAAGGCTGCTTAGCTTCTTTTTTTTTGGGAAAGCAATGTAGCCACCCTTAAGGGATTGAGACCATACACCAGCTGTTCATTCACTTCTCTTAAGTCAGTTGAAAAAATCTCAGAGCCTTCCACAGGGTGAACTTGTCAGCTGAGAATACAGTTTGTCCAGGCTGTTGGACTGCGATTGGTGTTAGTCAGGGCAAATGGGCTCTCCTTCCTATATATGGGACTGTGGGGACAGTTTTGTTTCTGGAACAACTTGAGTCAGTTGTAAGAGTTAACACCTCTCAGTTGTGCTCAGACTCCTTCTGAGATACTGCAGAACAGCCCCAAAAGCAGGAATTCGTCTTTGAAGACTGCAAAAATGTGCCTGAACCTGGAGCAGATGCCCTATACAGGATGGGAAAGGCAAATTTAGTCCCCAAATCTCTTTGCAGAACTTAAAAGCATCAATAGAGGACTGACTCTTTGACCTTATCACCTGTTTCTGCCTTCATTACAGCTAATGATGTCAAGGCACCACAAGGTCATTGGAAATTTAGTATGTAAGTTGTAAATTGCAATGGTTGTTAAGTATGCTGAACAAAAAGTGAATATTTAAATGGAAGCCTTTCAGGCAGGACTGAGCCCTGCAGAGATCTGCAAGCTCTTATGCAGGCAGCTGGCCATGCTTGCCAGGGAGGGAAGGAAGTAGCTGGGAAGTATTCCTCAGACAGGGGCCTCACTACAAAATTCTCTGTGAAGAGCTGTAAACCTCAGTGATCTCAGCCATCCTCTTTTTTAAAGACTTCATGTCTTTACTATGAAAGATTTATGGCAAGTAAAAATAGCAGCTCACCAATGCTGGTTGCTTTACACCAAGAGCAAGTGATTAGTTTCCCAATCTCATTCAGCTGAGAGCTCAATTAATCCTTGCCACAAAGGAGGGCTGCTGCCTCAGGACACATACAATCCTGCAAAAGAAATTAGGTGCAGACACATACTGCTGCTAGGAAGGCACTGGGCAGAGGTGGAGGGGAGTCCCAAGTACACATTGGGAGGTTTCATTGAGTTTCAGGAGTTTCCCTTGAAGGAGCAGGATCATTAGGACTGTCCAGTACTCAGCTTCTGTTTCTGCAGATGTACATGGCAAAGTTTTTTGGCTGGCTTTTACCTGAGTACATTCAGTTTGGCTACGTAAGAAGGAAGAAAAGCTCAAGGACCAAGGACTTATGTTGACACCCGTTGTACAGAGACAAGGTCCGATTCAGGGTCTTGTTCTGGTTTTACACCATTTACAGTATCACTCCATTTATAATTCCACTGGGAATATTACAGGATGAAATCAGAATCTGAGTTTCCACCAGAGGATGTCAGAGCAAGATCACTAAGTGCTTACTGTAATGCTCTGCCTTCCACTATTTTTTTTTTTTAATACTACTTAATAGTCTGAAATCTTTGTTTGCGCGGACTGACATAGGCCCAAGGTACAGGGTGTTCAGTACCTTCCATAAACAAAGTCCTTAATGAACTTCTGAAACCCCTCCTGCTTCCCCAGGGTGTTCAGCTTGTTTGGAGAAGAGTCCTTGTTCTACATATACATTGTTTTTATTATTGGTTGGTTTTTTTGGTAGTTTCAAGTCTTCTGTTAAAGCATTCATATTTTTTTTGGTCATTGTGTCTGGGTTTTGTCTGCCAAGGAGAAGGCATCTGTGGTATGGAGTGAGGTTCTGCCCAGCATCAATACTTCTGGGTGAAAACAAAAGCTGGTGGCATCTGTTCATCACCACCTGGGATGTGCTAAACGACTTTCTGACCCTAAATACCCAGCAGCTGGCAAACGCCCATTGGTATTGTGATCCTTCTGGAGTCACTGACAGACCAGTTTCGCGAAAGCAAAACAGTGTCCTGCTGAGTACCTGTACTGGCTTCAGCTGGGCCCTCCAGACTGTAACCCCTTTGAAGAGTAAAGATTAAGACAACTTCCAGTAGTTAACTCTGAGGATATTAGCATTTTGATTACACTTGATCTGAAAATGTAGAGCTGGTTATGTTGGTTTAGTTTGTATTTTCTTGCTACAAAAGGATTTCACTAACACTGAGTCAATATAATGAACACTCATTTTTGGAGTTGGATCATATTCAACACAGTGAGACAAAATGGAAGGGCTGGGTCATAGAAAGTCCTAAGAAAGGCTTGATAAAAATGCTTCAAAGGGGAACACTTTTCTCCTCAGAAGAGGAAAGTTTTAAAATTTACATCTGACCTTTAAGTATCTTTGAACAATATTATGATGCATAATCTTTCATTCTTTACTCTTTACACTTCAGACAGAGCTTTTTTTGACAGAATACATTCCTTTTCCAGTACAGTCTCTACATTTTCAAAGTTTGGTGGCACATTAACATTTGCAGAAAGTTTTTATCATTATTGTAGGAAAAGTTTGAGTGCCAGAATCACTGTGGGATTAATTAATTAATATTTTGAAAGCACTTTGAAGAAGAAAAGTGTAAAAGGAAAATACATTTTTCTATTTTTGATGAAAATTAGAGCTCCACTGCACAGATTTTCAATTTAACTTAATGCCAAAAAGGTCCCAATACAGGACTCAGCTTAGTCATGCTTTTGCATTCAAACCTGGTCAGTAGAGTGCTCAAATACGGCTGGATGCTGTCCTGAATTAGAACTATCCTAGACAAAGAGAACAGCATGTAGAAATTTTCCTCCTGGGCCAGTAAAGCCAACGGCAACAGAACAAGAGATATTGAACTTTCACTATGAGACTTTCATAAATGCATTGTCTTGTCCCTTAGTACTCTGCTCCTGACTGCAGAATGGAAGTGAGTCATCTCTGAGACTCTCTCCACGCAGTCCTCCGGGATGGGACAGGACAACTAAGAACACACAGGTTGCATTTATCAGAAAGCAGCACGATCTCACTTGGTGGGACCCCACAATGGAGCATGTCTCCAGAAGACATCAAACTGAGTTTAGTCCTGATACTTAGATCAGTAAAGAAATTCTTTGGGGTTTGTTTTGGTTTTGTTTTGTTTGCTTGTTTTTGTTTGGTTTGTTGTTTTGTGTTGTTTTGTTTTGTTTTGTTTTGTTTTTTCCCACCAAGAAGATTCAGCCATTAGAATTGCCTTTGCATTTGATAATAAAAGTTTTTCAGTTGTGTTGCAGAAAGAGTCAGATCCAGACTAAGTCAGAAGCACAGAATTAAGAATTGCAATATCTAAATTTGAGAGTCTGGAGAAAGGATAAGTGTCCCATATAATTACTGCAGACATCTCTGAAAGCTTTAAAAAGCAATTTAGACCAATTACCTAAACAGCTCCCTGTCTCTGCTGACTGTGTGGGAAATTCAGGCTGCTACAGAGCCAAGGAAGCCCTCCAAACCAAAGTCAATGGCAAATGCCATCTCCAAATGAAGGTACTCACCCAAAATAGAGATGGTTCAAGATCTGAGATCTTGTTTTCTAGGAAATGTGTGTGCATTACTAGCAAAGACAAAGTCACAGTCCTGAGAGCAAAATCGTTCAGGTTGGCTCCTTCCTAGCTGAGTGAGCTCTCTGTGGGTGCAGTCAGTCTGCCTCCTCTGTGCTGTGCTGTCACCCTGCTGCAGTAGAAGAGGATGCCAGAGCACTAAGCACTAGGTTATTATGAAAAAGGGAGTTAGTATGCCAATGTTTTGAGCTAAAAGCAGTGCAGAGCTATGAAGTCAACGTGTCTAAATTCTCTATCCTCCCTGGAGACTCACGTGGAATTTATATAAGGGAGGATTTTGTTCACCTTAGTTCTGGATGCTTTTAGGCAAACATGTGCATTAACTTCATGGGTTACTCAGACATCGGGGTAAATCAGTGAGTTCCTCATGTTCCTGGAGAGCTAGTTGGTGCTGTAAAGCAGGGTTGTCATTGAGAGCTGAGTGTGATTGAATCCCTTTAAATGGCAATGCTTTTGGACTTTTCTAGAGGTACAAACTCATATTTTGAATCTGAAGTTTTCCCAGAGCATCCTGTTCAGTATGTCTGCCAGTTATTGTTTCCTCCAGCTCATCCCCACTCTAAGTCTTGATTCATCCATGCCTTCCTTTTGGGACAACGGTAGTTCTTACTGTCCTGTTAAGCTGCACGAAATACTCTTCTCCGAGGTGGAGTACATCCTTTTCTGATTCATTTCATACCAAGGAGAAGGAAACAAAGAGAATGGGAATTGAAAGACACACGTAAAAGCTTTGGTAATGGCATGCCAAAAGGTAGAAACCCAGGGAATAATCACTTCCATAATATCAAGTAGATAAGTATTAAATGTAACTCAGAAGATGTTCTATAGGCCAAATAGGGGTTACATACATCTCCGTGGACAGATTGGATCCTGTCACCATGGAGCAGTTAAAGAAGTTTTCTGCATGAAATAAACTAACTTAGAGGTAGTTCAAATAGCTAATCAGAAAAGAAACCACATTAACATGTTTGCCTTGGCCAGTTTGGATCGGCTGATGAAAATTTCCTCTCAAAGCCCTGATAATGGCAGTGAGGGACTGGCCTGTATTAGGGGAGGGGAAATAGCCCTGAAATTGAGGATTAACAGAACAGAAATGTATACTCTTTGTGTTTAAACTTTTGTCCTAAATAGTGGTCCTTTGCCTTAGGTGTCTGGTTGGCTAGCTCTGTGACAGCAGAGGACCAGCACCTACACCAGACCTACTGCGGGGACCACAGTAACAGGCAGGAGGAACCATAAATGCCTGGGATGGGGAGAAGGACAGCAGGATCCATCCCAGAGAGGTCAGAGCTGGAGGAGCAGCACATCTTAAGCAGCTTCAGAAAGCTCTGGAAGGAGGAGGTCGTTGTTTCCATTTTTCTTTGGCTTGTGACAAGAGCTCTTGAATCTAGTGAATGAAGCATGACAAGATCTGGTGACTGGAAACTGAAATTAGGTAAATTAAAGCTATAAATAAGGTGCTGTTTTCCAGAGGGAGGGTAGCTTTTGCCTGGGCAGCTCCCCGAGGCTACTGGTGCAGTCTCCACCACCGATGCAACGTTTTGTTGGAAAGCTGTGCTTCACAGTACTGAATTCAGAGAAGGTTTCTCTTCTACAGAGTGTCATGCTAAACAATCTGTCCTTTTAGTAACTAGAACTCCAATTACTGCTTTCCAACATCTCTACAAGACATTATTAGTAATGCCTCCCTCAGAGCTCTTTACAAGTTCCTCCCGTTTCTGATCACAAACCGTCTGAGGAGCCACCTGGACAATAAACTCTGCGGTGCAGATTTTTGAATCTCCCTCCATATAAATGCCAGTAATTTTTTTAGAAAATCAGCTGTCCAAAATCCTTAGTCACCTTTGAATTTCTCAGCATTTATTTTTAATTCCCATGCAGTTCATAACTGTTCGCTACTAGGAAGCACTGTGTCCTCCAATATCACTACCTGGTAAAAAAACTGAATTACTAGAGAAACTTTCAGTTTACCTTTTGACTTTCCTTTCCTTCTCTTTAATCACCACCTTTAAAGAACTCTTCCATAAAATGTGTTACTTACTACAGTAATAAGGGAAGTGAAACACTGCTGCAATTTAATAGTGGCTAATAAGGAATGAGTTGTTTCAATGTGTTGTTAACACACTAGTATTGTTTTTAGCCTTTGGAAAAATCTAGTTATCTGCAATTATGCATAGCAAATCATGTAAGCCTGCAGGACTAGACTAATGATTTTCCTACCAAGGATCCCCGAAGGGATCCGTATTACTCTCAGTCTCTGATACAGTACATTAAAGACTGAATTCCTCACAACTGTTTGCCTACCATTAGGTTTTCATTCATGTTGGTCATCTCCCTGCAACAGAAAATGTGAAGTTTAAAAAGAAGGAAGAAAGAGAAACCAGTTTCTTTCCAACACAGTAAGTAAGCATGACTACTGCAGTTTTCATCAGTGCCTTATGCATTGCAACGCTTTGAAATCAGTGCTAAAAACTGAGTTTGTCAGAAGACACTGCATAAAATTAATAAACCAGAAGAGACTCAAGAGTTTGGGCAGATATTTTTTTAAGTGGATGTTTGGAGAACTGAGTTTGAGATTAGCTACTACATTTTGCTGGTATAAATATCTCGCCAAAGCCTGATACCTAGAGCTTCTGGGGTTTTTTTTGTCCGTCAAAGCTATATTTAAGCATTAAATCTTTCATTCTGCTTGTTGGACTAACCATCTCATATGCAGTACAAGATGTCATGACTGGAGCTTTTTGCAGACTGCACGTGCTGAACCTCACCACGGCAGAACTTTTGCAGACTCAACCTCTGACTCAACCTTTTGCAGACTGAACCTCACCTTTTGCAGACTGCACATGCTGAACCTCAGCATGTTCGCACCATTGCAGTTCCGCAATGCAGAGGATGGGATATAACCCAGAAGAGACTGCCCTACTACCCAGAGTGCCAGGGGCTAAATTCTCTTGCAAAAGTAGTTGTCTGTAGTTCTATAAAGAAACACTGTTCTAATGAAAATCAAGAGAATGAAAAAGCTGGTTTAGGTCTTCAATCTTTTTTGCATTTTTTTTAATTGTGCATACAGAAGAATATAAGGGCAAAGATTCATTATAAATAACGTTTGAGATTGTCAAACTAAAAGAAAAAGATGTAAAACAGGATAAGTCCATAGATTATTTGTCAGTTCTGTGGTGATCCTCTGAGCTGCAGCTAAAATGGCTGGCTTTGAGGCTGTCTTGTGGATTTTGAGACTCAGAGCAGTTCACTCAACTCTGCAGAAAAATCTTTTGCATTGGAGGAAAACCACTGTGGTTTTGGATCTAAGCACAGCAACAACATCCATCCTTACTTCTGGAAAAGCTTAGGTTTACCTGTGGAAGGCACATTGTGAGAAAAGTAAGGACAAGCAGAATGCAAACAGACTAAATATTCAAGTATTTGGTGGTCAAGGAGAAAAGCTGGGTGACCTACACCTTCATCTCACTTTCTGACTTCTCTCATTGGATCAGACTGCAGCGGTCTTTTAATAACATTTGCAAGTTACCAAGCGATGGGCATTCCTTAGGTTTTGATAAAATAAGAGAAGCTTGAGATGAAACTACCTGACACGTAACAGGTATCACTACCCTTCTTCTGAGTCAAGTTGAACATCTTTCGCTCTGTGTAAGGATACTGTGCAAAAAGGATACGCACACCTAAAAGTATGAAGCAATTATTTATTGGCTAACAAACACAAAAGATAGCTGGGATTTAAGGTGACACTCACCACTCTACAAAGCACTCCAGATCCTTTGCTGGTGGGGCTGGAGGGGAAGGATTGGCCCCTGCGTCTCCTGGGCTTGGTCCTCAGTGGCGCTGCTTTGCCATCTCCTGTTGACCCAAAACCTTATGACACTGATGACCAGGTGGTTCAGCCTGGTGATCCAGCTGGCTGAGTCCCTCGATGGAGGGAGGCTGCAAAGGGGCTTACAGAGGGAAGGGTTACCTACGGAACATGGAGCAGCAGTGAGGTGGCTACAGACCTACTGTCCTCAGCCCCTCTCCCTGTCCTTTTCCCTAGGTGATTCCACATGTAATACTCCTTGCGGAGGCAACACTGTGAACTTTACTATTAAATTATTAAAATTCATCTTTTCTGGTTATGACAAAGCTGCAGCATTATTGCAGGTATTAAAATGTTTATTTAAATGTAACAATCCTTGCAGTATCTGGTTTCCCAAACTATGAGACCAGAGACATACTGAACCTGGCATAAAAAGCAGAAGGGGTTGTTAGAGTTATATTTAACCATATCAGTTCTGATTACAGGAAGTAAACCTCCTTCCACTCACTTAGCACAGTTGCACTTTCGTGTTCTTCATACATTTTTATGAAGAGATGGAGCTCTCACTAGCTGTCACTTGGGACCAGGCTTTATAAAACGCTTGCAGCCTCCTGTGAAGTGCTGCAGTCCCTTAACAGATCTTTTCCACTGTAGCTCCCTAAGACACCTTATTATGGCAGTAGGTACATGGAATGAGGCTGCCAGAAATTAGACTCAAAACAAACAAGAGGTTTTCCTGAAGGTGGTGTTGCAGCTGAGAGCTGGAACTCTCAGCTGCAACAGCTTAACTCTTCACCACGAGTTAAGGACAGTAAAAGCTTACATGGCTTCAAGGAGAGGCTGGAAAAGTTCACAGAAGAGAAATATACCAAGAGTTGCTAATTTCATAGAAACTAGGCCCAGCTCAGGAAGCGCCTGAGCTGCAAATAGTAATGGGCTGGCAGAGTCATCAGAAAAATACCATATATGTTTGTCCTGCTCCCATACAGTGCCCCAGGCTTTTTGACCACTACTGGAAAGCAGATGGTTTGACCCACTGTAGCCGTTCTTATGTAAGATAAGCAAAAACACGCTTACCTGACCAATGGTGAAGCACCAATCATATCACTGCATACGCTCTAATTTTCTTTCCCATGAACTTTTTAACAATAATGAAATAAATTAGGCTGGAAAGGAAACATTTATACAAAGCATGGAATAGGCTTTTATCCGGTTAAAGGTATAGACCATTAGGATATTTAACTTTTTGATCTCTGTGCCTATTGTCAAGATTTGTAATGGCACACTCTACATCTTTTTACACTAGGCCACCACTGCGGTCTCCATTTGTGCTCTTAATTAAGCTCAGCTTCTTGTTTAATCGTGGATAAAGTTGATGCCCAATCTCATTCAGTTCAAACAGCACAGATGAAAGAAGTCAAGAGTCTCAAATCTGGGTCTGTCACTCGTAGGCAGCTCTGGTGGTTTTTTTTTCTGCCTGCACCCCCAACAGCCTGCAGAGGCGCAGGGAAATCGCATGCTGCTGCTCTGCTCTGCCAGCCTGGTTCCCACAATCTGACCTTGGCAGGGAGAGAAAAGGGAAACTACAAATTATGCCAGTTGCCAGACCTGGGATAATCTGAATCAAAAGACAAAGACGTGAGAGAGTCCAATGCATACGAACCTGCGAGCAGAGCTCAAATCTGAAAAAAAGTTATGGGCCAAAATTTGACAAAAACTACAAAACCAGCAATACTGAAACAGGTGCCTTGGCTGGGTATGAAGCATATCATGAAGATGTGTATAAAAATTCTGTGAACTGTCCTCAGATGTCTGTCAAAAAATGAATCTTCACAAGTTGAAAAAGAAATTGTTTAAAAATAGATTTAAGTAAAAAAATACAATGAAATGTTTGGAAATTTATTTAATGAGGCAGTTTCTGAAGAACATCACAAAACAAAGATTATATAATGGGTGTCAAGATAATAAACCATACTCAAATTCTTCTCACGCTTCTGAGTCATTTAGCCTGCTGTCCTTTTGAGCTGTCACTTGAACAAAAGCATCTGAAATGAACTAATTTGGTAACTTACCTCATTTGTCTTTCTTTGGGAAGCATTCCTTTTCTCCAGAAGTCTCTAACAGACTAAAAGAAGAGACAAATATAAGTGAAATGCCAATAAGAAAGACAATTAGGTTTTTCCATGAGCTGAAACTTTGAGACATCTATTCCAGGCACTGTTGCTGCGTACACCACGTACCTCTGATATTCAGCTCAAAATTTAAAGAAAATCCATGGAAATTATCTCTGTTATTGGAGAATCTTTGAGAATCCAACAACACAACTACAACATAGCCTAACTACAACATTATGAAAGAATAACCAAGCTGGCTTGGCTATCAGAAGCCGTACAGTTGCCTTAGCGTGACTCCTCCATGAAGCATCATACCCTGCTTACAGCATTTGTCCTTTGTCTGATACCCAGATTTAACTCTCCAAGGGCCAACACACATACATCCCTGTGGAGGACTGAATAACCCAAAGAAAAGAAAAAAGAACATTAAGTTTTGGGCTCACAATGCAGTTTGAAAGAGGAACTGTCCTCGTGGCAGATCAGCACCTCCTAAGCAGTGACTCCAAGCTGGGCTGCACCGCAGACAGCCTTGCCAAATTGCAGATTGAGTTGTTCAGTCTTTGGGTGACTCCACTCCCTGCCCACACCAGCATAAAGGCAATTATTTTCTCTCCTCTGACCACTGAAGCTGGAAATGTGTTGAGATCAGCATCAATCTCATGCTAGGTGCTCATGTCTACCACAATGGTACTGAAGTCACAGCAGGAGGCTTCTATGTAGCACAAATAGATAATAATAACAATAATAACTAATATCTTTAATGAGAGACCTCTTCAAAAGCGTAGGGAGGCTGCTAGGCTGATCCATCCCTGTGTGTGCGTCTGAACAGATATATGCCTATTAACCTACCTGTCAGGTTATTTTTTCCTTACATTCATAGAGAATCCATGATTGTATCTCATTTTTCAAACAATTTTTTTGTTATTCTTGAGGATTTCTTTTCTTAGAAATCACCTAGATTAAGACAGACACTTAAAGGGAATTCATTAAGGCTTCCTTCATTACCCAGTCTGGATACATTCATGCTTCCAGCATTCTGAAAAGGCTTAACACATTGAGGCATGTATGAAAATTGCATGAAGCCCTGAACCTCAATGGGATTTTTAGAGTGGGCGTCAAAGTGTCAAACTCACTAGCAGACAAGCAGACCTCGATCTCCACACAATAGATTTACTTCAGAATAGGACTGAAAACAGGATTATTTGTGGGGAAAGGTCTAGCAGCTGGACTAAGTATGCCATAAACCAATCAAAATGAGATTAGTGGAGATTTTAAGAACTCACAGAAATATGTAGAGGATTATTTGACAACATTATCATTCACAAAAAAACACTTGGAAAAGCTAAGAAGTAACAATATTCTCAAACACTGTTGCCATCACTCAGTGCTTTAACATGAAATAAGAGATTTAAAGCTTTAGCTTTAGTAGTTATGCTATTCTGTAGCATCTCCACTGACTTTATGTCTTTTTCTTATTTATGAATATTTCACATTTTCCTTAAGGCTGTGGAGAAAAGTCATTGGATTGCAATTTTCAAAGACTTAAAAACCATGAGGCAAATAGATCTTAAAACATGTATTTATTAATCTCTTAAATTTAAATAGGAACTGGTTGATTTTCTGAGCCTAGATTGTGATTTTTGAATACTTACAATACTTTCCTATTGATCTGACCTTTTTTTGTAATTCTGACAGAGACCATAGCTACAGTCCTGAAGTACAGCTGAGGTGTACTAAACCACTCAAATCTACTTGCACACAAGTAATTCAGATTTGTTAACAAACAAAAAAGTTAGTTAGTCAAAGCAGAGGACAAAGGGGAGAACCAGTATGAACATGGATAGATTAATACATGTGTTAATATCAGGATTACTGCTATTTTATTATTATCAAGAGTAATCTAAAATTATGGGAAAATAACATCTACTTGGATAGTACTAAATAGAACAACGATATAAGATCTAATACAAAGGGACTTAAGAGAGAAAAAAAAAAGTTGATTTGATAAAACACTAGCTAATATAAAAAAGAAAAATGAGCTTTTAGGGTGGAATTAATCCTGCCTAATTTCAACCATTTAAACAATTTAAAACTTCAATGCTTTAAACTTTAAGCATCCCATTTCAAGATAATTGTCTAGTTTTCTGTGTAGTCAGTGGACAGAAATACATTATGGACAAAATTAATTCATCTCGCCTATCTTGAACAATGTTTTAGGATATGCTACTGTTGAGAAGCTCTGGTCTCTCTTTTCACCATAAGGCAAGTTGGGACCACTGCCTTATACTAGACACGTACATTTTGGACAATTACGATCAGTTGAGATTAATTTCACTCTTACAAGGGGAAAAATTATAGAAAAAGTAAAGCCAATACAGATTTAAGAACGATGAAAACAAGAAAAATAAAAGATAATGATATAAAATTACATAAAAGCTTTTCTTACAGTTTTAAATGGTATTTGAAGACTTTTAGAGGGGCTGTGTTTTGGTACTGTAGTAATGCAGACAGGCTCTTCCTCTGAAGAATTTCTAAAATGTCTGCTTTTCTCTCATGTAGGTAGTGAATTTGGGTATTTTTAGGAGAACTGATTTGCTGGGCACTTAAAATTTGGAAGTCCAAGTCAGGTGTTTAAGTTTGAAGGATGGATTAGACCTTACAGCTTTGAAACAAATTTTGAAGGAAAAAAATAACAAAAGACAGAGAGATACATAGAGAAATGCAACATGTTTTTGACAAATTAAGCTCTATCAAGCAATTCTGACTTTTCTTTGATAAATAAAACTATTTCATAAATTAAATATTGTAGGTATTTTATATTAAGAAAATCACAGTGATGATGAAGAACAAGAGAGCTAAATCTAACGTGGATAATACATAAGTGTAACTAAGGTAAGATAGGTAGGGAACTGCTAAAAGAGGCAATGAGAATGGTATTCTCCAGAGGGTAAGTCACCAGAGAAAGGTAACAATGAGGATACTCAAAAATTGCTCATCAGATTCATTTATTCATATTTTCATTAATGATCTTAGCTAAAAAGCAAGTATGTGATGATAAAAATTTCTGATAGCATGAAGACTTTGTCAATAAACAGGCGGGTCAGGAAGAACAGCACGATGTTGAGGACCGCAGTGATGGAAATGGGATTAAATTCAATGGTTAAAAATGAAATGTCATGTGCTTAAGGACTCACAAGAAGACTTTCTGGAGTAATGAGGAATTCATTAGTTGGAGCTGAATGAGACAGAGAAAGGGTCTTATGTGAGCACAGGTATCTTCTGAGTTAATAAGGAGAAGTAGACATGAAAAAAGTAAAGGTGTTCCTAAGATATGTTGAGAGAGGTATTTCCAGCAGAGGTTACTAGTCTGTTTTACCAGTGTGGCAGACTGAAGCTCAGAGGAGGTAAAGAAATATTAATGGCTTTTGTGAGAAGTATTAATGCTTTTTGTGGCTTTGCTGAAGGAAGATGTGGCACCCCCCAGGGTGTCCTCTGAGGTAGGAAAGCTTCATTGAGAGGAAGTATGAAAGACTCATCCATAAACATGCTAAGGGGTAAACACGTTTAGTAGAGTTATTTAAATTAAGCACAGTATTACAGGAGAAACAAACAAACAAACTAAACCACAAAAAAAACACCAACAAACAAAGGACAAATCAAGCCCACAGATACGTATATACTGAGTAGGAATATATTTAAGTTCAAAATAATAAAAATAAAAAAGTTTCCTTATCATTATTACATGTAATTAATGGCACTTACAATAAAAAAAAAAAAAAGAACTAACAAATTTTCAGCGTGGAGTTCAATTGTCTTCTGGAAAAGATGATACAATGATGATACAATCCAAGCAGGAGACTGGACTCGGATTTAGGAGACTTCTTCCAGTTCTCTGTTGCAAGCACATACACTACCCATAGAAAGTGGTGCAGAACAACCTGTGCGGGAATAACGGGCTCTTTTCTAGAACATTTTATCAGAAGATTTTTAAAGATTCTATAAAGAAAGGAGGACTGATTTTATTTCCATTTGTAGAGGAATAAACTGAGGCACATGCAGGTAAAATGGCTTTTCTTAGTAACCCACCAGGTTTGTAGACGATAGAACAAGTTTCTTTAATTCCTCTACAGTGGGCTGTCTGCTGCACTGTAGTGACATCCCACAGCTGGAAATGAGGGTGAAAGGAGTTAAATTTTTTTTCTGTTAAAAATAGCTATTTATAACCAATGAGCTTATCATTAGAAATACAGAGATACATACCATGGCAATTTTAGATACATATAGATACATTTTAGATACATTTAGATACCATATTAGACACGTACCATGGCAATTTTCCTTTTGGGTATTGCCATAAGAATAAGGCAATTTCATAGGGAATTATGAATTTTTGCATCTAGGGTATGCCTACATGTGTGAAATGGAGTGTGATTTGGAGAGCAATAAATTAATAGTACCCTAAGTTCACACGAGAAAGTGTAATCTTGCAGCTAACTGGCTTTCAAACTTGAGCTAATGCTTAGTGTGGTCCTGCTCATGAGCAAACCAAGTAACTCTGTGTCTTACCCCAAGCTGACTCACATCTGCTACCTGTGTTTCTGCCTTGGATATCCCCAAATTTCTAGGTCCAGAGACAGTATGGATGGGGCCATGTGTAAACACATGTTTACACAGCCTTAAAATCATCCACAACCATGGTGACACTTCCTTTGTCAACCTGACTTTGGCTTTTTTTGCAGGATGAATTTGGATTATTCAAAAAAATCTGTTCTAATACTAATTTTTCAGAAGTTTTGCCTTAGCATGCTAGATTGACAGTGAAAAAGGAAACACAAGGTGAACAGAAGTTATTTACTCTGAATTTGTTGTGTCGATGTGCTGTCTATTCAGATTAGCTGTATTGTAATTGCCTCTAATTCAGTAGTTCATCTATGTTTGCAAAATTATGTTCATTCCAATAGACTACTTCATCAGTTTTGCTGACAGACTTATATAAAAATATTTCTGTTCACCCAAACAAATTAAACTTCAAAATAAATTATTTTGTTAACAGGAAGATGCCAAATATAAAGGAGATTATCCAGTATACATACATTAAATACAGCTGGATGGCTTTTACCCTTGATAAATTTGCAGATTTAGAAATTAATGCATTTTACTGAATATAAGCAAAACATTTACAAACATAACAAAGCATCAGTCTGTAGCCTAAAGTGTTTAAATTAGCTTTACAGCTATGAGATATAAAATATTAAGTATGTATATTGTTGACACAGGAAGTTTAGATCAGATCATCAAAAATCCTGTATTTTTAACTGTATTAATTCTTTGATATGAATAAAACAAGCAAGCTAATAATAAAGTCCTTTCAATAATGTTGTTGTTTTATCTTCCAACAGTCTTATCTGAGCAATTGCTGGATTTTTAGTTATGTTAATCATCCATTTCTTTGACTTTAAACCCTTATCAGTCTCTGAGGAATGACACGTAGCTTGCAAAGGAATAAAACCAAACCTTTACAAAAATAACATCCAATGTTACTGGGGGATACCAAACACCCCAGAATCCATTAGCCACCTGGATTGCAAACCCTAACCTCCACCCATAGTAAATTTCCAGAATCAAGAAAACGCAGCCCTGTCGTAAAAGGCCCTGGAAAACCTAATAAAGAAACAAATCCAGTTCCCTTTCCTATCTGTAGGAGAAATTTACTGTCCTGGTTGTGTGCTTTGCTTGGTGTGAGGGTTAGGGCTGAAGAATGCAGCAGTCTCTACAGGTGGTACCTTACTGGATATTAGTTGTCCCCTGTGGGTAGAAAGAGAGGGTTTTTTGCATTATGTTGTCTTCTACAATGGGGAATGATGCTCTAGGTGTGTGGTCATATCGCATTATAGCACTAGGGTTATGGCTGAACAGTCCCATGCTACAGAAAGCCAGAGGACTGAGGACGTTAGACAGCTTTTAGAGACAAGCAGGGATTGGTACTGGTGTTTACATGGAACTCCATGGTCTTTTACAACAGTGCGGTACTCATACCAGGAATTTAATCATTCTGGATTAGGGTTAAGGAAGGTCCGGGCAGGCAGCAGATTGTGAGACACAAACTGACTCACTGACAGCAGATGGCCTGAGTCATTCTTGGTCTTTCTATGTTATACATCCTTTTACAATGCCAGTGGTCCTCTAGGCTTCAGAGCATGTAGGTGCAGTGTCAGGCTGAGAAATCTTATCTAGGGAGCCAGTACATTGTATATCCCATCCCCGATTATCTGGAAGGAAAAGAACTGAAGCTGTTTGTTGTAAAAAAACGTGGAAATACCATTTAAAAAGAACAATTCCTATCCTGAAAAGCCGAATAATATCTTTTATCCACTGTCTTCTTAGCCCATTATGCTCCCCGTGGTCTTAAATGCATCTCACTTTTGTGACATGCTATCCAGGTTTTGTGTCAGATTTTTTGCTTGTTTTTCTTTTGCTATTAGCTTAAATGGTTGATTGCATCTAAACTGCATCATATATATTATTAATACACAGTACAAAGTCAATAATTTTTTTTTTCTCAAAATTTGATCAGAAATAAAAAATTGCATAGGGAACAATTTGTGGTAGAAATGGTCAGCCAAAATTAAAATACATTTGAATGCAGAGTAGAGACACCCAATCAATTATGTACTTATGGAAACACACATATCTTGGATTTTTGTATGCAAATGCTGTCACTACTCTGAGCCCCTCTTATGAATATACAATGGTAATTGCGACTGTGCAGAACTTGCATTTCACTCATATTCCCAAATGGAAAATCTCAGCACTCAGGAAAACTGTTATGAATTTATAACTCTGCCTGTAAAACTTCAAGTCCATGAACAAATAAATGGAGCTTGTGTTATGAATCTCATAATTTTGCCAAACGATTTTTCTTGGAACGTAGGTTTGTATACATTTTCACCAGGTGCCCTCCAGCAGAGGATGAGCCTTCTTACTTCTTTGACTCTAAAAAATCATCGCCTTTCATTTGGCTCCGCAGCCCCTCCAAAATTAACAAATAGTCTTTCTGTAGCTACTTAAAGTAATGGATGTATCTGGTAGTGATTTACATTTACAGCAGAAGGTAACTAGTCTAAGATAAACTAAAACATTTTGATCACGTGGATGTCCTGAGCTCTGGGGCTGTTTAGATGAGCAAACAGAAAAGGCTGTCTCCCATCCTCAGGCCATGGCTTGCATCCACAGTGCTTACCCCTCTCCTCTCTCCTCCTGGGATGGGGTAGCTCCATCCCACAGTCAGCAGGGAGCCCTCCCTGACCAGTATTATTCCTGTATCTGCCCTAGGATGTAGGCTAGGAGGACCCTAGTGCCAAAGGGCATCCTAAAATTAACTGATAAGAGTGATCTCACACCAGCCTAAGCCAGTGCTCAACTGAGTTTGTTTTTCTAGCTGGGTTACTAGTACATATTTGTAAAAATAGCTATTAATCCAAGGCCAAACCTGCCAAAACCCAATGAGAAGGAGAATAGATTTTTTTCACTCTGCACGGTTATATTTAGTTATAAATGTATTGGGAAGATTTTTGACTGGCATATTGGATTTCCGTGTCTCTCAGATTTTGGCTAGATTGTTTGAAATCCAGAATTACAGGCAAATAATCTTCCTCTGTATGTTGGACATACAGAGGAAGCTCTTGGACTTATTTTGTGTGAGGATAAAGGGTGTTTTAGGCTCTTTAATTGCCTGAATGATCCTGGGCTTTGTCAAGTTGTCCTGGAAAAGACAACTCTTCTGTAAGTGGCAAGAAAATTGTGCTTTACCCAGCTCATCAGTCTGGTGTTCACTGATGACAATGAAACCCTCTCTGTGCTGCAGTAGAACCACACAGAAGAACCTGTTTTCCCCTCCCACCTCCACCCCCCCAGTAAGGAGGACTCATTAGCTGCTGAGATGTGGGTCTGCCCTCAGTTCTTCAAGAAAGTTGTGTTGAAGTCTGGCCAGCAGGTCTGGCTGCCCTGGGCACCCGTGAGTGCTCTGCATCTGCTCTTGTGCCAAGTAATTTACACATCATCACGGGCTTGTACAAGCTTGGCTTGTTCCTTCTTTGCTGAAAAAAACCCAAACAAAACTGGCTCATATCTCCATAAAACTAGCGTAACAGAGTGTCTAAGCAAGCTAGTCAAGTCCCAGAGATCTTGTGTGCATGAACAGCTCTTTACTAATATTTTTTCCAGCCAAAATATCTTCATATAGGACAATAATAACAGCAAATGAAGATATCTGAAAGAAGCAATGGTACCAAGTGTTGCTTACTCCAAAAGATGAAATGAGCTGCGTGACCTCCATGAAGAACTACTTCCAGGTGGGCATGAGAAGCACTGGTATCCAGGCAGGGTGTGAGCAGCAAAACCAGCCTTTGTACCCAGGTCGGAAAGGTACACCGGCAAATCAAGATAACATCTCCAGGGCATGGATTCAGGTATCTGAAACGAGACATTCAGGTTTGACATTTTGTTCATGGAATTAGTTAATACAAGTGAACATGATCTGAAACCTTTGAAGAAAGCAGAGGAAAGAGGTAATAAATAAGAGCTTCTGGCTGGAGTGGTTGTGCCTGTCCTGGGGGCAGAAACCACTGTGAAGCACCTCTGGGCAGAGACCAGGGCAAAATGCTAAGGGTAGTCTAGAAGAGGACTGTAATACAAACACTAGCGAAGGGGTGTAACAGAGGGTAAGGATCAGGTCAGGTTCATTCTGCCAATTCTGGTGCTGAAAAACTGTTGGCAGCCTGTAAAAGACACTATTCTCTCTCACTATTCACCTCGCAAAGTTAGGTGGAAAAGAGCAATAAAAGCTGTCTATCGATTTTCCTGTCTCTGAAGATTGCTTCTGGTAGACCATTTTCTAGTGCTTTGCCTAGATATCTAAAGACAATCTGCCTGAAATTAAGGGTTGAAATAGTCTTTGGTGAGTGGATAAATAAAAAGTATAAATACAGAACCTCATTTGTGTGCACCAAAAAGAATACTAAATATTTTGCAGTTTCTTCACTCTGGAACGTGTATTCTTTAAGACTTAATTTTTTAAAAACATTTTTTATTTTTTATTTTTTCATTTTGACAATTTCTAAGTAAGTTATATTTCATTCAGATGTTGACCTAAGTTTAACTGATGGGAAAAGGTAAACTTTTCCTCAAAATAATGGGAAAGTTTTAGTTTGAAAAGATATTTTCTGTTGTTGTTTTCAACAGACTTGAAATTAGATTTGTTCCACTTCGATTCATATAGCAACAATGTCTATTATTTTTTCAACTTTAACGTAAAACTAAGATTCCCAAGGTTTTTTTGGAGACCATTCTGCAGTGAAGTATTGTTTTCCTGAAAGTTAGTTTGCATTTTAATTCTACCCATTCTTTCTATTACATCATCTAGTTACATTTCAATGTACTCTCCTAAGCAACTTCATCAATGTTTCTACAACTTTTAATTCCAGCATACATATTTAGCCTTTTATTTCTCAACAACCTTCTTCAAATTTGTCTTATTCTTCTGCAGTCTTTGATTTCTTCTACCCAGATATATCACAATTATTTTTCCCAATGCAACCTATCAACCCCTAATTTTATTTTATTTTTTAAATTCCCCCTACCCGGTTCTTTCTCTTTGGATGTTGCTATTGGTTCTGAGGAGGTAAGGTGCAGGATGGGCAGAAACCTTCTGGATTAGAATTTGCTAACAATCTGTTGTCTCAGAGCATTGGCAGAACTAATTCACATGTGTCTACCAAGAGCAAATAAACATCCCCTCAGCTATGCTTCTCGCTTGCACTTTAACTGGAACTGTTTCATACTGCATAAACGATTAAATATTAATTGGGCCAGAAGCTGACTATAGTCTCAGTTCTCATGACACAACTTTTGGCAGAGACCACGTTCATACAGAATGTGTTGCTGCAGTTTTGGGTACTGTTATTGCAGGGGAGCTTGGGCTAGATGACTCTTAAAGGTCCCTTCCAACCCAAACTATTTTATGAACTTATGATTCTATGATAATATTGATTCATCTGAAATATCTACTGTTCTGGGAAGAAGAGTCACATAAAGCACATGCTACACAGTTATACATTTCTACTAGTCAAGATTTAAACAAAGGTGCTGCCACCAAATGGTTCCAGTATTCCTAAGGGCAGGCCAATGATTTTGGCTTTAGTTCTGGGAGTTTTTAGAAGAATATGTATTTAAGTATTCTCACCGCCAGGAATGCTTCTGAATGTGCTCATCAAGGAAAGGAACACAAGACCCCAGATATTTCTTAGGACGATATTTGAGAGCCTAATGTGTCTCTACTAAACTGCCTGCTCTCAATAACAGAAACAGGAGTGCAGAGAAAGGCAGATGGTGCATGTGTAAAACACTGTGGCAAATACTCACTATGAACTCGTTCTAATACATGCTCAGACATGGAACATTTTAACACAACTGAAACATCCAGATGTATTTTATCGTGGCCTTGAAGGTCCTTTTCTTTTTCCCCACACCCCTGAGCAACTAGAATGCTTTGATAGCTCGAAAGCTCAGCAACTAATGTGATTATCCTAGATTTTTTTACCTCTCTGCCTTCCCAGACATGCCAGGCTGGGCTTGTGCCTACATGTCAGCAGCTACCAGTGCCCACATGAGTGTGAGGGTGATGGTGCTGGAGTTGAGTGACACAGGCACTGGCTGATGCTCTCTGTTGTGAGACAAGCTGCAGAATGGTAGAAATATTGAGTGGCGGCTCCTCAAACACCACCTCACATCCCATTCCTGTTTCTGTGAGGTGGTCCCAGAGAAGGGAATGATGGGTGCCATTTCTTTAAGAATAAAAGTCAAGAACACCCTTATGAACTTCACTGAGACCTCAAAAACCATGAAAGACAAGCAACTTTTCCAAGGACATGATTAACTTTTACAACACTTGTCTAAGAAAGATCAATGTAGAGAAAAAACGATCTTTTATTTTTATGTTTTGAAGTGATAGGTTTGACTAAAAAGAGTTTACGTTCTCTTAGGCACTCAAACAGCAGCACATTTGTTAGAAAAAAACCCAATTTTTTTAAACCTTTCCAGTCAATGGCTCAATGATAAAATTTACATTGCTTTTTAGCCTTATTTGTATTTATAATACCCTCTTTTCAATTATCTTTAGGCTTAATTTTTTGACTTTTTTATTAAGCTCATTTTCATTACAAATGTTATTTCATCATTATAGACAGGGTTTTATGGTAGCCTGACCCTTAATGGTGTGTAAATAGTATGGTGTATCATGGGTGAATTAATTATTTTTACTTTATATTGAATTAATGAATGAAAATTTTGAGCACAAACAAGAAGTGACCAGTCTGGGGAAAGAACACCACCAGAAAAATGATGTTTGGTCACCATTGGAGCCTGAAGCATTTTGCATAAAGTTGGGTTATGTGAATGCAAGGCAATGAAATGTGGTTTGTCATTCATCAGAGGTAAGATAGTTTCCCCCTAAAAAAGGTATTATCAGAACCATAGAATCATAGAATGGTTTGGGTTGGAAAAAACATTAAAGATCATATTGTTCCAACCCTCCTGCCATGGACAGGGATGCCTCCCACTAGACCAGGTTGCTCAAAGCCCCATCCAGCCTGGCCTTGAACACTTCCGGGGATGAGGCATCCACAACTTCCGTGGGCAACCTGTTGCAGTGTCTCACCACCCTCAGAGTGAAAAATTTCTTCCTGATTTCTAATCTAAATCTACCCTCTTCCAGTCTGACGCCATTCCCCCTTCTATCATTACATGCCCTTCTAAAAAGTCCTTCTCCAGATTTCTTGTAGGCACCTTTCAGATACTGGAAGGCTACTATAAGGTCTCCGTGGAGTGTTCTCTTCTCCAGGCTGAACAACCCCAACCCTCTCAGCCTGTCCTCATAGGAGAGGTGCTCCAACCCTCGGA
>NW_009649846.1:1418062-1451988 GCF_000708025.1 Charadrius vociferus | reverse complement strand
CAGCAGGAACTTCACCGGACTGCCACTACTTCTCAACTATGATGGATGGTGGCTTGGCAACTTCATCCACCAGTTCCCTCAGGACCCATGAATGAATCTCATCAGGTGCCACGGACTTGTGCACCTTCAGGTTCCTTAGCTGGTCTTGAACCTGGTCTTCACCTACAGTGGGCAGTACCTCATTCTCCCGGTCCCTGCCTTTGCCTTCTGCAACTTGGATGGTGTGGTTAGAGCCCTTACCAGTGAAGACTGAGGCAAAAAAGTCATTAAATACCTCAGCCTTCTCCATGTCCTGGGTGACCACATCTCCTGTTTCCTTCCTGAGTGGGCCCACGTTTTCCCTACTCTTCCTTTTTTTAATTATATACTTATAGATGCTTTTCTTGTTACCCCTGATGCCCCTGGTCAGATTTAATTCTATCAGGGCTTTAGCTTTCCTAAACTAATCCCTGGTTGCTCAGACAATTTCTCTGTATTCCTCCCAGGCTACCTGTCTTTGCTTCCACCCTCTGTAGGCCTCGTTTTTCTGTTTGAGATTGTCCAGGAGCTCCTTGTTCATCCATGCAGAATAAAGACAAGAATGATAATAAAGACAGGATCATTTCCTGAGGTATTCTCCAATGGGAAGAAAAAATGATTAAACATGCTAAAACTGTGAAATGTGGAACTATTCTCTCATAGACCATTACTTTGGAAACACTAAAAAGGGTTTCCTTGTACAATTTTTTCATGGGTTTAGGTAATAGCATGCGGGAGTACTCTGATAGAAAAATGGCTCGCTCCTGTAACTGCTGAAATAGCCATTAAGAGTGATTAGTGAGAGTTGACACTCCTGTAATCTGGGCTGAAAATTTCATCAGTTACACCATAAAGCAGCTTTGAAAAGAACTTTGACATTTGGCCTAATGATCAGGGTTAATGAAAGGCATTGGTTTGTGAAAGTCATTGGTGAATATAAACTTAAGTGTACTGTTCAGCAATGTCATCATAACACTGTCTTAAAACCTGCCTTGTTTTAAGATGTACAACCACAATGACATTTTTTTTAATGTGAATTCCAGTTCACTTAAGTATCTCAAAACTCCCCACTCCTAAACTAGGAATTGTATTTCATCTTTTGTCTTTTATAGTTTCATCTTTATCTGAGTTTCAATCCCTGCAAAGCTCCCAAACTCTTATTAAAAAGGAGTAAGTTAAGTTTTCTTAGTCACAAGAGTGAAACCTTCATTTTTTTAAAAAATTATCAACACTTTAGTTAAAAAAATAAACAAATGTTATCTCAGCTTTTTTGAAGATGAGTTCATACTGCATCTTACGTCATTGGGCTATGTATTTTCATAGATTTCCACCAAAATTACTGGGGTTCCAGTTAGTACAGTGCTCTGGGCCAGTGGCATCCATTGCAGACTCAATGCCTTGCTTAGGTGATATTACCACTGATCTTCTTGTTGCTACCAGTTTTTCAAAGCAGGCAATGAATGAAATTGTTCAACAGGGGATATAGGATGAACAAAAGAAGTACTTTCTCACAGAAGACCTAAGTAAGCTGTGGGAGTCAGTTTCTCACAATATTGTGAACATCGCAAGTTTAGTATGGGAAATGTCATAATCCAGGGTTATTAAAACAAAAATAAGACCTTTAGCTTAGGAAGTCTCAAAGCTTCAAGTTGGTCAACTCTGGATGCCAACACTAGCTCTGCTTTTACGTTCTGCTCTGTTCCTCTGCTGCTAGATGTTCTTGGAGCGGGACACTTGCTTAGATTAGCTTGGTTTTACCCAACAGAAATGTCCTAATGTCTTTATATTTTCTCCTTCTCCTTCTCCTTCTCCTTCTCCTTCTCCTTCTCCTTCTCCTTCTCCTTCTCCTTCTCCTTCTCCTTCTCCTTCTCCTTCTCCTTCTCCTTCTCCTCCTTCCTCTTTTTTTTCTTCTTCTTCCTAGAATGGGCATGATAGGAGATGCAGGGTGCTATTGAAAGAATAAAAATCAAGTTCTTTTTTCCAAGGCTTTACTATCTAAGACAAGAGACAGATGGAAAGAGGCAGATGGAGAGTACAAGGAATCAGTGAGACAACATCAATCAACATGAGTGGCAGTAAAATCATTGCTGTAGCCGTTTTACCATTATAAGGTTTTTTTCCTGGCATTAGGGAAATAAAGGTTTTAAGAAGAGACTTGGAGGAGGATAATGTGGCATTTTTATTAGTATTTACAAAAAATTCCGTTGGAGTGTGAGGAAAGATGAAAATGTTCATTTGCTCTAAATGAGGAGTTGGGGATTTCACTTTAGATTCTCATATTTTAAATTTCTAACCAAAATTCCTGTTACTTACCATTCCCCAGTGTTCTGTTACTCAAATTAATAAAAAATCAAAGTAAAACCCTTTTCCTCTGTATCACCACTGTGTATATCTGGAGGCCTGAATGAAGAATCTTTCAAAGCTTGCATGCTTTGGTGCATATTCTATGGTATGTGGGCTCCAAAATGACTTGGTGTGATTGCTGCCAGCCTAGGAACTAGGAAGAAAGCTCTTTCTCTAATAAAGAATGTGACTTGTATGCACTTTAATCCACTATTAATACATACCTGAGAGAGTTTTAAAACTAAAAAAACCCTAAGCAACAGAAGAGGAAACAGGTGATGTAACAGTCAAAACCACAGGAGGTGAGGAGGAAGGGTTGATGTGGCAAAACCTTCATTGGACTAAGGGATTGCTCCTGCACAGCACTTGTGGTGTACAAAGAGGACAGGAGAGGAGGAAAAATAATCAAAAAGGAAGGACTTATTCTAAAAACATGTAGAAAGACTAAGACATAAAAAAACATCACAAAGAATTGAGAGGTACGGCAAGAACCTGGACACCCTTGCAGCAACATATAAGAGCTGATCCTGCGCAGCCACAGTTCTCCTTGTCTGCAGCACATGCTTTTGTGTGATGTGGTCAACCGAGGGTTGATCTTCTGCACACTTATGGTGCAGGAATTGCTGTCCCGTCTCCTGCAAGGGTGCTCTTGCTCAGTTTCTTTCCCAGACAGGCTTTTGAGGAGACTTACATGTCCCCTCCAATGAACCCTCAGGACACATCTGAGTGTCACATGGAGATTGGCCCCTCACTTAGCAACCTCAGCTGAAGAGCTGCAGTGACCCACCACCAAGAAATAAAGCTCTGTTTTCACTCTTGCTAGTAATGTCTCCCATGCTGGAGGATAACAGAGAACATGAACAGCAGAAAACTACTGGAAGCAACTCGTTGGAGACGGTGGGCTGGGTACCTAGTACATGGACAAGTGGAACTCCTCTGTTACCTTCCTGGACTCAGGAAAGCTGAAAGACGTGTGGGAGAGCAATTCAGAAATACCCTCACCTTCAGGGATACCAGCTCCCACAGCCACAGAGGAAACTCTGCAGGGACTTGCCATACTGGCCACCTGCATGTTCCACACGCAGCTTTCCAACCTCTGCTGCTTCCTCCTCAAGTACGCAGCAGGTTTGCTAGACTTAACTCTGTGTACAAAGTGTACTTCTATTTGTGGCTTGTCTTCCAGATGCCCTCATTAGTGGGATAAGAATAATCTCATTCTAACTTGCTCTTTGCTTTGCTAAATTGAAATGCTACTTTAGCTGGCTTTTACTCATACTAAAATCAAGTTTATGCCATTTTAAAAGGAAAAATAAATCAGTTCTAGCCACCTACTGAGCTGCCATATTTCATGCCAGGATTCATCAAGCACCTGGTGATTTTTCAGAAAGAGAATGAGACCTACTTGTGTTTGCATCAATTTTGATGGAAAAAATCCCAGCCCTAAACAGCTGAAAATCTGAATCCCAAGAGAGAAAAAAACCTAAACACCAAAACCATGAGATAGTTTTAAAGATTTTTTTAAAGATTCTGGTTTTAGACTCTTTAAGAAATTGTTGAGACAAATTCCAAATATTTCTCCTCACACTAAAGGCAAGAAATCTTAATCCACCATAACTCCTTAGTGAATTCGCACCTTCTTTTGTTTGTGTTGTTAATACAATATTAATACTTTACAATATTAGTGTGGACTTCCAGGAAGCAAGTTTAAACTTACTTCTTCACTTAGCGAGAGGAAAGAAACTGAATAAACCCCATTTTGCTCTAACTCATTCCTCCAGGTGCACAGCCAGGATGTTATGCAGCTTTGTGGTCTCCAAGCTGTAGTGAAATTCAGAGCTAAAAACCACCAGCTATACTCAAAAAGGCTTTTGGGAGCTACTTCAGTCCTTGGGGGAGCTGCTCTGTGCTATTAAGCAGGATGCTTTAGCAGAACTTCTCTTCATGCCCAGAAGCTGTCATGCTTCAGTAGCTCCATGTTTCTGAAGCTGTCAGTCACCGCCTGCAGTGGATTCAATGGACACCCATACAGGGCAAGTTACGTGGATAAAACCACTCGATACTTCTCCTTGGTCCCATGAACCTTTCTCACTTGATTTGCAGAGTCTGTTTTCATTTGGTGTCTCGTGACGAACAGCAGCAGCTGGGCTGTGATCTGTGACCCCTTAATGATGACAGAGATTTTCCAGCCCCACATCATTCCAGCAGAGAGTTTTTAAATCTGAACTGAGGCTGCCTGCCTGTTACAGGCAGTGGTCTTTGTGCATGTAAAGATGCATTACAGGTAATATTTTCATGCTTCATTTTTGCTTCATGATTTCCCACAAGTCAAGGAGCTGATAAGCTCCTCCCTATGAATTGCTCACTCATCAGAAAACTGATGCCTGCTTGCTGGCAGATAGGATTTATCAGACATCTTTTCCCCCTGATTTATGGTTTTGAAGGTCAGAAAGGAGTATTGTGATTTTGGGGCCTTTCGATAAAGTAGTTCCTAACATTTTACCTGTTAATTTGTGTGGGTAATTAATGAGAAAGACAGAGTTACTCCTTTTTTTAATGACTCCAAGCAGTTAATATCCACTAGAGAATCCACTGCACCTCTAGGTAGTAGTTCCAGTGGTTAGTTATTCTCTCTGTTAAGAGTGAGGATCTCATTTCCACTCTAAAAGCAGTAGCTACAGCACCTAGCTATTTAATCTCATTATGCTTGTATGGACCAGACTGAAACTCTCCCAACCCTTGTCCCCTCTTGCCCATTAAGGTATTTTGAGATAGGGCTTAGTCACAGTTCCTTTTTCCTCCTTGGTAACTAAGGTTCTTCAGCTGCTCTCTGTAATGCAGATCAATGTCAAAAAGTCAAGACACCAGAAATGTCTCTACACTGCAGGGAGTCATTTTCCCCTCAGGTCAAGAAAGAGAACAGGTCCATCCTATGATGTCTAATAGCTGTGCAGGTCTACTCATTGCACAGGGAAGATCACTACTGCAGTGCTGCCCTCAGTTCTGGAGTCTCCTTTCCAAAAAGGATGAGATAGATCACAAAGTGAGCAAGTACTTGGGATTCTAAAGCTACAGCTGCAGTACTAAGCTTTCCAGATATTATGCCAGTTAATGATTAGAAGGGTAAGAAATTATTTTATTGTACTATAGAACTACCAGTATTATGGAAAAAGTAATACTGGTAGTTAGCTTTTTTCTTTTCCCTGATGTGCAAAGGAATAACAAGGTCCAGCATCTTAAAACTGAAGACATACACATTCAACCTTGAAATTAGATGCAATTTTCTAGCAATAAAGTTAATTTCCTATTGGAGAGATTACATAGTGAAGAGGTACGTTTTCCATTGCATTGGAGTCTTTAAAATGAGATTAGGTTCCTTGAAAAGAGCATGCAATTCTTTAATTTGACTTCTGGGAAAAATATACATACATGGATTACATATAAGAAAAACCACATAAGGTATTTAGAACAACCACTTCTGGTCTTAGAGTTGAGGAGTACAAATAAACCGTTCCATTCCATTTACAATATAATAGGCCCAGTTGGGCTAATTTTTTAAGAGGAGAGCAGGAACGCAGCAAAAGGTGTGGTACTGGAAGCAGCATCCAAAAGACTGCGAAGCGGTGTGGAGGAAGCAGTGCTTGGACCTATTAAGCTTTTTTTTAATTTATCCTTAATTCAGACTTCAGTGATGTTTGAAATAGCTATATAAAAGAAATTATTTCAGAATTCAGTGCTTGTGATATCAAATTAGACTGAACTACTTTTTAAAGATAGATACTATAATTCTTTACAATTTGTTTTCCTTGCTATAACTTTAGATGATATATTTTAATTTCTTTAGTTGCCTAGCTATGAATCCATACACTTTAATATGTTAAATTTTTCATTAAAAAATAATCCCTAGAAAATTACTACATCCTTGATGCCTGTCTTACCTGAAGTTACTGGTACATACTCTCACTTCTGTAAGGTTTTTTGTTTCTGGATTGGTTTCTTTTTCTCAATTACATCTTATTGTACAGATATGCTAAAAGTAGGCTGTGAAAATTTTTGTAAGAGTTCTAGTAGCTTTACTTTCAAATAAATTATACACATAATAAAATCTGCAGGAGTGCAGCCCTCTGTGTTCAGAACTGATCTATGAAAGCAGTGTGGTCATATTTTTATTGCTATTTATATAAAAAAAAAGTGATTTGTTGCCCTGTTTCAGGAGACTAATTCTAGGGCCTTATTAGTAGTCAGTTTGTTTGCCCAAGGGATGCTGAAGTGTAATTTTTTTTCTAAAACACCATTTTTCTCCTCAAGTAGTTTCACAGAATCACAGAATTTTCAGAGTTGGAAGGGACCTCTAGAGATCATCTAGTCCAACTCCCCTGCTAAAGCAGGATTGCCCAGAGCACATTACTCAGGACTGCATCTAGGCAGGTCCTGAAAATCTCCAGAGAAGGGGACTCCACACCCTCCCTGGGCAGCCTGTGCCAGTGCTCTGTCACCCGAACTGTAAAGAAGTTTTTCCGTGTGTTGGAACGGAACTTCCTATGTTCCAACTTGTGCCCATTGCCCCTCGTCCTGTCACTGGGAACCACCGAGAAGAGTCTGGCTCCATCCTCCTTCAACCCACCCTTTAGATATTTGTAAGTAATAATAAGGTCTCCCCTCAGCCTTCTCTTCTCCAGGCTAAAGAGTCCCAGCTCTCTCAGCCTTTCCTCATAAGGGAGATGGTCCAATCCCTCAGTCATCTTGGTTGCCCTTCGCTGGACTCTCTCCAGCAGTTCCCTGTCCCTCTTGAACTGAGGAGCCCAAAATTGGACACAGTATTCCAGTTGTGGCCTCACCAGTGCCGAGGGGGAGAATGACCTCCCTAGAGCTACTGGTCACACTCTTCCCTATGCAGCCCAGGATTCCATTGGCCTTTTTGGCAACAAGGGCACATTGCTGGCTTATTGACAATTTACTATCTACCAGGACCCAAGTTTCAGAGACTTGGAAGTCCCCAGTGCTTCTGGCTTCTCAGTCACCCCTAAATAGCAATGTACTGTGTAAGAAAAAAAAAATTTATATCTCAGTTCCCTAAGTTTCATGGCAAGGTGTCTGAAAGCTTTTTAATTTCCTCCTTTTTCACTCTTTACTTAGAAGTCTGCTGTGGTAATAGGCTTTATCTCTGTTCTGCCAGTTAGTGTTTCACCCCACTCAAAGATTCTTTTGCCCCTTGAAAACCAGACATACTGTGTTTGGCAGAATCATCTGTCTGCAAAGTGCACCATTTATAACATACCCTCAATTTTCAAAATACTGTGCAGCCTTTTAGCCATATCATATCCATTAAAATCAACTCCTGAATCAAAAAAATATCCTCTTATTGTCAGGAAGCCTCTCTTATTGAGTGATTGTTCTGGATACAACAACCTGCCATGCTAACTCTGCTATTTGATGTATTAGAATCACCTGAAAATGATAATGCACTCAGAGAATGTGTTCTTTTCCCTTCTCCTTTCTGTCAACACAGTGTTTCTTTTTTAGGCTCACTTATGCCTTTTAAGACTGTTGCTGATATTTGGTATTTTATAATTTTATTTATTATGCATTGCAAATATGTGTATTATATACATTAAAAATACATATTGAAAAAAAATCACACACACACACATACATACATATATTTACGTGTAAAAATGTGACCTGACTTAAAAGGCAGAGGCTATCTCCACTTCGCTGTGACTGCTTAAGTGCTTTGAGTGCTCAGTGTGATAGGAGATGTTTGGGGAAAGCTTGGTGGTTAGTGCCTCCTGTGTTACCTTTGGCTATCTTTGTGAAAGCCTTCTGCAGAAATTTGTGTTAAAAAAAAATCAGTCAAGCATTAAAAATAGTGCAATTGCTACAGAAACTGTGTCATATTAATAAATGGCAAATTTAGGATCCACTGGGTTTTCCTTATGGAGTCTAATAATGGGTCTTACATTTCCCAGGCTTTTCCTTTTTTTTTTTTTTTTATATATTTTATATATATTATATTATATGTGAGCTCTGGCTCAATCTGCTGTCCCCACAACTGCTTGATTCACTCTCTGACTCTCTTGTGGGCCACTTCACCTCGCTCACTCAAGGCAAACCTGCTGTAGAGGGAGACGGAGCCTTGGGATTGGTCCCTGACCCTCTTTGGTTTGGCAGTCAGTCATGATGCAAAGGCAAATTACAGCCCCCTCCACCTTGCTGGTTGTATTCTGCCCCTCCACAGAGCAGGAGTCAGAACCCAGCTCCTAATAAAGTGGATTTCAAAACCATTCACCACTTCATATGGATCTGTAGAAAAGGAAGAGCAGCTTTACTTTTTGTTGGACCAGACCTGACTGGGATCATGTAGGCCGTAATGCTTCCTGTATCTGTACACCCACAGGTAGAGAATAAAAAAGGATGTATAAGCAAATCAAAAGTTATAATGAAGGCCAAGAGCATCGAGTCGTATTTTAGGACACAGCAGTAGCCTATGACTGAAACCTGCCATTTAAATAACACAGCTATTTTAGAAACTAGCATTCTGAATGCAGGAAATGCAGAGTTAAAGTAATATTTAAATGAAATTCACACATATTCCCAGATGTAAATCTGCAGCCATGGTATACAAATACCATGAATTTTCTTTTTATTGATAGAAGCAGAAAAAGAAATATAGTTAATTTTTCTGAAAAAAAAAAAAAAAAGTAGTTAAAATTAAAGTTGAGGACAAATATTTGTTCCTTAGCTTTGATAAAGGTGCCAAATGGTAGGCTTTTTCCAGGAGGAAAAATGTCCTTTTTAAAAGAATAGGAAGGTTTTAAGACCCTGACTTCTGAAGCACTGTTGATGCTTAGGCAGACATCTCATCAGAAATAGGTGCCAGAGACCGACTTGTCGTTGTAGAGACGGACACGACACTCAATATCCAGTTACAGCAATCGTCGTCTCTTTATTTTACAAGCAGTGCTCTTTTATATCCTCTTAGCTGGTTGCTTATCTGTGCATATATTCTAACATTCTACTTTTGCCCAATCCACTCTCACATCACACACCATTCAGCCAATACAATTGTCGATCACGCGCTGTTCATGCTCTGGGAAAAGCCAGGATGTTTGCCACCCCTTATCTTGTTTGCTCGGATCTTCTCAGGATTCTTCTGTCTCCTCAAGGGTACACAGGTATCTGTTCAGGGTCAGTGTTAAACTTGTATTTTGATCCCTCGGACCAGCCGAGGTCTCCCACACTGACTTACTGTAACAAAGTTACAAGCAAAACAACCCTTTTTCTGGAAGTTGTATTATGTGTTCATTCAAAAAAATCAAGCATCTTGAGGCAGTGTTCCCTACTTTCCAAATCATGACATTATTTAAAAAGTTCTATTACATGAGACCTGCTGCCTTAGCACATATTAGCTACACCTCCTCCTGCCCTGCCCCGTGATGTGTTGGGCATGGTCTGCCACAACTTCCCCACACCCACCCTGCATCTGTATTTCTTATTGTTCTTTCAAAGGCAGCATGGGGGACTCTGTAAATCATTTCATCTTCATCCCTCTCCTGCTCCCCATACATCTTCCTTTATGGACACACCGTTGTACAGGTGAAGGTACACCCATCGCTTGCAAGACAGGAACTTACAGACTGGCTGTGAGAAGGCCCCACTTCACCCCCATCCACCCAGATATTCATTGGCCAAATTCTGAAATGAAGAAAGCATCGGAAGTGCAAATGCTGGAAGGAATAGATTTGCTCTGTGTGCTTTGCCAGGCATAGGTACAAAGCAAAATGAACATACACATCTAAAAAAATAATCACTGAAATCAACCGTAAGACTCCAACTGACTTCAGTGAGCCGTCAGCAATGCCTTTTCTGCTTAAGGCTCTGTTATAAAAATAAGATCTCCACAAATGCATACAAATAAGACACTTGCATTGTATTGACTTAAAACTGTCTCAGAAATATTTCTTTTGATTCGCAGTGCTGGTTATAATTACACTACACTTTCACACTGCAATTATTTCTGGTATAGCAGCATTGCCATGGCAACCCCAAATTATGCCAATATATATGCATGTTTGAGCTAATTCCTTATTAAAGAAAAAAAAAAAAGAAAGAGTGAAGAACAGGGCTAGAGAGCACTACCTGATCCATACATGAAATAGAACATTTGTACAAACCTCAGAGCATTTTTCCCTAAGGTTGCAATAAAAGACACAAAATTTTATTTCTTTTTCTTTTTTTATTCCATTTTTCTTCTTTGGTTTTGCTGCAGTCCTAGAAGGAAGCTTATCTGAAGTCAGGTGTATTGCAACAGGGCTGGATTTGACTGATGGGGGAACATACCTTTTCCTTTATACTGAGCAATCAAATTTGCCAAGCTTGTCTCTTGCAGCCAGACAGAAGGCTGCAGCGCCCTTGGTCAGGAGGAGGTGCAGAGAAGAGAGTTCTGAACTCAGCATTGATGACTGTGCAGAGACCCAGGGGCTGTCACAAGGTGATGAGGAAAAGTCGGAAAAGTCCCCTTTTACGATTTTGTTCATGTCTCCCGCCCCTTCCACTGCGAACATCAAGACAGCTGCGGACAGACCTTCCCTACCTCTTGGGGCTGACTGGATATGATTTTGTGGACCATCACTGCTACTAAGAACCTTCTGGAAATGTAGTAGCATCACCAATCAACTCAGTGCAGGACCAGCTACAAGAAAGGCTTTGTGTTAAGCTGGATGAAGCAGTCGTAGAGGAAATAATCTAGACTTCATTATTATTATTGTTATTATTATCAATAGTTAATAATAATGATACCGTCAAAATATTTTAAAAGGTGCTTTTATCTCTCTGTGGAAAGTGAAAACATTGACCTTTCCTTCAGTCTGATTTTGTAAAAGCCAGCTTTATTTGACTCAATAAAATGACTAAACAGCAAGGACTGTAACTGTACACTAAAGTGGGAGGAAAAATCAAATGTCAGGCGAGAATTGCCTGAGCAAAAGAATGAAAGACCATCTTTTAAGCCATGGAAAGAGTCAAAGTTAAGGTTGCCATGGAAACCTTAATTCTGCTTTTCCTGTTGTGTTTTGTTTTTTTTTTTTTTAATTATGAACTTAGCCTCCTCATTGTGTCAAAACCAAGGGGAATTTTGACTTCTATCAATTAGTCTGTGGGTTTTGTCTTCTTTGTCTCTCTTCATTTGACATATGATATAATAGAATCTGAGCCTACTTTCCTGAACATCATTTATGCCGTGTACAGCAAAAATGACAAGGTTAAAGTAAAAAGACCTCTTAACAGTCATTTAAGGAAAGAGAAGCTCCTAAGAAATGGAAGCATGGTGGCCTTTCTGTACAGCTTTGAATAATGTCCTTGCCAAGATAAAACTGTATTGATTGGGCTGATTCGAGATAGCTGGCTTTGGAGCACCATCTGCATGCTGTGGCAGCCCATGATTCTAATTATCTGGGATTGCTATTCAGGCTGATAAATTGTATGAAGGATTCTGTTTTCCATCAAGTCATTCTTCTTTCACCACTGATAGCATGATAATTAAGCAGCAGCAGCTGGCGCTGAATGTGGATAATTCATAGGAATTATTTCTAATAAACAAATAACCTAGAATGTATTAAAAAACAAAAAGGAGTTCTGTAAAATAGAATTTCTTTCTCTGTGTGCTGCATCCGCTCCCTCTGACACACCCTAATCAGATAAAAGCAGAGAATGTATTTGCTTTTTTCAACTTTCCTGTTAGCTTTATAGGGAGTGTTAAACATATTGAGCTAAGACTCCTGCTCCTTCTTAACAAAGAAATTACATACTTTAGGAACACATGGACTGAAGATAACCAGGAAAGTGGGAAACACAGATTGGTTGAGGTCATACACTAACAGTACTTACTCAGTAATCAATTTATCATGGACCACATCATACACAGAAAATCAGCATTTACTTTGTGTGATTCAAGTATTTACTAGAAAAGGCAGTAGGATTATTTGATTCCAGATACATGGGGGAGCATTGGCTCCATTCAGTTTCCAAGGGCACAACACAATAACTAACCGGGAAGTCCAGAACTCGCCAGTTGCCATGTCCCAATCATGAAGGTTTTAGGCAAAAGTTGTTTGATGGTGTAAGATACTTTCTACGTGCATTGTCATGATAATTTCATATAACTTGAAGCGCCACTTAATGATTCTCCAGTATGAGCCAAATACTGGTGTTTTATGCAAACCTCAATGGAGAGACACTATGAGATGGTGGGAAAGATTCCTTCTTAGTCTATGTCATCTATGAACCCTAGAAGTGGATGCTAATTTTTTTTTTTTTCTGGAAGGGGCTTGTTTAAATAAAAGTGCAATTTAAGAGCATTATGTGCAAGATTGTCTTTTATGAACTTCACAGAGACAGTGGATTTACTAACTTCTTCAATCTTGAACACTTTCTGGCTCCAAAATCCAAACACTCACTTACTAAGGAAAAGAAAATATGCCTGTGAAGCTTGTATAGCCTTGGCTCCTGTAGCCTTCTTTTAGCCTAAGTAAATTTAATGCTTCTAAATTGCGCTCTGAGCTCTAAGTATTCAAGTCAGTAGCACATACGCATACGTTGTTTCTGTCCTTGATGCAATCTAGAAGGCAGTTTAGGGCAGTGAGTTGTATCCATATTTGTCATACTTACATTTATTCAGTTAAGTCCATTGGAGAAAATGTTGACTGTATTTAGCCCTACTATTTAAATTTGATCTAGCTGAATAATACTGCATATTATGTGGTTATATGGTTTCATACTGTAAGGCTATTAAATATAATTTATTAGATTACTAAACAACTATGGCAAACTGATTTGAAGCTTATCATTGTAAAATTTGTACCATGTTTTCTACAGTGTATTAAATGAGAACAGCTTCTTTCTTAAAATAATTGTGAATCTTATTTTTCTGTTATTTTTGGTGATCTCGTGCTTGTCTTCTTCCCCCCAGCTCTTAAAAAAAAAAAAAAAAAAAAGAAAGAATAAGAGGGAAAAAGAGAAAATATATTTAACTTCCTTGTCTCTTCCTCTGTGCAGGTAGTTTGGGACTTTAAACCAGAGACTGTGTCATCAGCTAACCTTCGTCTCATTAAGCAGGTTCTCAAAGGATTGCTTTGTTCTGCAGAACACATTCTGTTTTCCACCTTCATTAGCAAACTGCTAAATATTTTACTTTGTCACAAGACTGGAATCTATAAATAGATGCACTTTCCTTTCTTCCTCTCTTCAAAACACATTCTGATAATCTTTAAGGAAAATTTAGATGTATTTCATCAATTTAATACTGACAATTGCCAGAGAAGTAAGATACAGAGGAAGAAAAAAGACGAAAGGATTTTTTTTTTTTTTAAAGGTAGAGGCTATGTGAATATAAATGTTGCATCTAGAAAAAGAAAAAGGAAACCAAACTGATCATTCAGCATAGCTGTAGTAGTGCCAGGGATCTGCAAGCGTTTCTCTGAAGTATCATGCAGAAGGTTCCTCATCCCACCCCAGGGGCTGTTGACCGTGCTACCTTGCACTATGCCACCTTTCTTTGCAATATGTAACATCTCCTGATATGTTTCAGTACTCTGGGTAAACAGAAGAGTTACTAGACTTATTTTACATATGAAATAAGATAACGAATTAAAAGTCCAGTCCATATTCTATTTTAAAATTAAAGGGAGAATTTCCATTTATTTCAGTGGAATATACATCAGGCCTTTTTTAAACTGCAAGGGTTTTCTCCTAATTAAAAGGAAAAAATTTTCCTCATTTCTTGAAAGGCAGAAAGTAACATATATCGTGTGATTAATGCCAAAGTCTGTGTCTCCTGGAAGGGATTCAATGTCTGACAAAGTGCAGTACTTGACTGAAGGGTAGTTCTTCCTATTTCAGCAGAGTTATTTACTTTCTAAAGAACACTGCTGCAGTTGGGCGCCCAGTTTCCATTTGTCGGACCCTTTTGAAACACAAATTATAAACTGTAATTTTAATAAAGGAGAATGATATTAATATTCTTAGCAGTTCTCTAGTCTAAATGGGCCTAGTATGATTTTCTGAAGTGCTGATGGTTTAGGCATTATCCATTGTCTTTATATATTATTTGCTTCCTCTGACAATTTATACCTGTGTGAGTGGTTCATAGTACTGTGTTTTGAGTGGTATCTTTCAGGTGGAAGTGTTTGTGGTTTGTCTCATAGGCCCTTTGAAGTTGGAGAAGACATATGCATCAGTACAGGTTGGGGGATGACCTGCTGGAGAGCAGCTCTGTGGAAAGGGACCTGGGAGTCCTGGTGGAGAACAGGACGACCATGAGCCAGCAATGTGCCCTGGTAGCCAAGGAGGCCAATGGCATCCTTGGGTGCACCAAGAAGAGTGTGGCCAGCAGGTCGAGGGAGGTCATCCTCCCCCTCTACGCTGCCCTGGTGAGGCCACATCTGGAGTATTGTTTCCAGTTCTGGGCTCCCCAGTTCAAGAGTGTCCAGCAAAGGTCTACAAAGATGATTAGGGGTTTGGAGCATTTTTCTTATGAGGAAAGGCTGAGGGACTTGGGGCTTTTCAGTCTAGAGAAAATATTTACAAATACTTAAAGGGAGGGTGCAAGGTGGATGGGAACAGTCTTTTTTCAGTGGTGCCCAGTGATAGAACAAGAGGTAACAGGCATAAACTTGAACATAGGAAGTTCCATCTTAACATGAGGAGGAACTTCTTTACTTTGAGGGTGGCAGAGCACTGGCACAGGCTGCCCAGAGATGTTGTGGAGTCTCCTTCTCTGGAGATATACAAAACCCGCCTGGATGCTGTCCTGTGCAACGTGCTGTAGGTGACCCTGCTAGGGCAGGGGGGTTGGACTAGATGATCTCCAGAGGTCCCTTCCAACCCTGACCATTCTGTGATTCTGTGATTTTCCAAATAGGCTCTTCTTTGTATGCAGATGATTTTGCTATCATAGTTCAGATTTACAGGATCTAGTTTTGGCCTCGGATGTTCTCAAGGACTGGTACTAGAGTTAGTGTCTTCTGCCACCAGTTCTGCATTGAGATTTAGATTTTTATTGCGGCCTCTCGAATCTTAAACCATCATAAATAAAAACCTTCTTTCACTGTTGCTCAAGTGCTAAAGTTCTGTGAGATTGTATTCCAAGTAGTTTCTTTCATGTCCTGTGACATTATCCCAGAATGAATTGTCACACACATGCACACACAGAAAATATAGGAAAGATGAAGACAGGATAACACAGTGCAAGAAATAAAACAAACGTGTCTGTCTCCCTTAAAAGAGTATTAAAAAGGCATAAGTCCTGTCTTTATTTTGCAGATGCCTTTAATTGTCTCTCAAGTCACAAAATTTGGAGGGCTACCATTGCAAAATGTAAACAAGCTCTTTTCCTTGTTATTTTACTGTACTCGATCATTCTGTGCCTGAAATCACATCTTTTCTGTGTTGCCCTTTTCCCAGTGCTACCTGACGAGGAGTGGTTAGTGGGTCCTGCCTGGAAACGGCAGGCGGAACAGGGCATCAGCCCAGACCCACCAGTGTGTGACCCTAGGTTTCTCATAGCCTTATATCCTTCAAATTCACAACACTGACATTATGTATGTCCAACTCTACATTTCCCTGCTTTTGCAAGTAGCGTCCACCGCCCTCCATAGATGACATACGTGACACTTAAGAACTAAGAGAAACAAGGCTTTTCCTTTATCCCTCACTTCATGCTTAACTGGAAGGTTTCTTATGCATCTCCTGGACATCTGAGAAACTGAGGTGTTTCCTGCCCTTTCAGCTCTGGCAGCTATAGCGTGTAAGCAGCTCGCCCCGACAAAGGGAAGGCTGACAAAGGGAAGGCTGCATTGGACATTATTACTCCGTAGCTGCTGGAAGGCATCACTGTGGGTCCCAAGTACAAGCACAGTTAACCAAAGAAGATGGGGAGAATGAGTCATGTGGAATAAATGTTTCTTTCTATTCCTTTATTAAGCAAGCTCTTGGGAAATTCTTTTTGATTGCTTGAGACTGGCACTTGATTCAAGAATGCCCACTGCGCCTTTTACTATCAGGTTCATTTTAACTAGCATTTTACTTCAACAATACTCCAAATGCTTTATTATCTATTTTTATTAAGCATTGCAATGAGAAGGTAACACCGATTACGCCTCTGCCATGCACTGCAGCTTGGCTTGGCCTTGTGCATTGTAATGTGCTCATTCTGCCGGCTCTCCTGCGGTGGCTGCGGCTTCGCGAGCGACGGCAGCTGAGGTTCGTAACTCTTCCATGTATTTGCAGATTGATCTGTGTCATTACCAAAAGCTGGAGTGATGGTTGTTATAAAAAGGAGACAGGCACCAAGGAGATTGATGTCTAAGTAGAAGTAAAGTTTATTAAGTCTTAGATTACTATCCTAACAACCTCTTCAGAAGGGGATTCAAAACATCATGGCCTGAGAATTAAAAAAACTGCGGGGTGGACTCTCCACTGATTGTCATAGCACCTGTGATCTCCGTGATAAAACACCCTTTTACTTCAGGGAGATCCTGCCCTGCAGTCACATCACATCACCTTATTATATCAGTTTCAAAGCAATAAAAAAAAAAAAAAGTTTCAACGAATGTGTTGGTAGTTGAAATAGTTTTCTGAAGAGTCAGTTTTGACAAGTTTTATCTTCCAGTGCGGTGTCATTTTTGCTCCCCATTGATTATCTGCAGTTCTTCAAGAGATATGGGGATTTTCTGGCTGCAGCCTAGTCAGACTCAGCTGGGAGCTGCAGGGAAAAGGATCACAGGTCTGTCTGCAAAGGCCGTGCTCATGTCTCTGTGCACTACAGCCTGTAACACAGTTCAGAGGAGGGGAAATTTTCTAAAATCTTTGTGAACAGGAAAATACCCATTCTGTGAAAATGAAAAGAAAGCATGTAAGTATGACGCAGGCTGCACTGCTTGCCATACTAGCAGTAGCTGTCAAACTTTCTTCATCTCATTTTTTTTATAAATAAAAATGCTGCTTTTGTGACTGTAAGACTTTCATTTCTCAAAGCGGTCACAAGAGGGTTTTTTGCTTTTGCTTCTGCATTTTCTGTAGCTGTTAATGCAATTCCTTTTTCCCAGATAAACTCTCATATATGCTTGGTAAATTTAGAAGAATAACTTCAAAAAGCCTTGTGATCAGAATCCGGTGAATAAGATGATAACTTGCCACCATATTGCTCAATGTTCTTCAGCGCATGTGGCTGGATCCAATTTTTGCTTCAAAACACAGTCTGTTTGTCAGGTTCAGGCTTCATTTGCATGTACTGTCTGAAACTTTGCCTCTCAAAAGATTTAAAGGCAAAACTCTCAGATGTCTGAGGTAGATACACAGCTTTCGTAATTTTTGTCAACAGTATCTTCATATTTTATACATATGGTATACCTGATAGGCCTTCATGTTAAACTTGAATACAAAGCCTTCATATCAATAAGAGTCTATTTGCTTCCTCCCTGTCCTTTTCCTTAGCCTATACCATTCTCATCATCTGCTGAGCGATGTCAGTGTTTCTGTGCCGTATACTTAGTTCAGTATTTATCATATCCAATTTGGCATGCCCTCTGCATATAATATGATTGCTGCCATTTTATCATGGCATTTCATTTCGTTTCGTATATTCAATTTATCACATCATTTGCTTTTAATCATATTTTGTGCTCCATTCTAATACATTCTGGGTCTGTTTGGCCGCTCTTTGAAAGCTAACTTCGAGTATATTTCGTTTCAAAACATTGTATGCTATACCATATCTCACATGTAGTACTTTCATCTTTCTTCAAAAAAAATCAACGTAAAGCAATTTATTTTAAAAGCCAGGCTCTTGGCTTCCCTTTGGCTGTGACACTTTCAGCCTGGTCTCAGTGCAGATGCCCACTGAATTTGAGTAGACAATATGATGTAAAAGACTAAAAAAATGTCTCATACTCTAACACCAGACATTTTCCTAGTGCATTTTTGGAAGGAACAGAGTAGGAGCCTGTGAGCCTGACTCTGAAAGGCTGTGTTGGGGAGGGATAGCACTGCTGGGAATGTCATGAGACGTGATGGTCAGTAGTAAGGGAAGAGTTACGGCTCATTTTGGCTTCTGCTCACACCACGGTGGACAGTGTCTTCTCACCTGTGAGCAGCACAGAAAAGCAAGAATAAATTTTCAGGTGCAATGTGGAGTTTGTTGCCGGCACATTAGCTCATGAAGCGTTTCTTCTCATTGTTTCTTCTGTAATGAGGGTTGTTTGTTGCCGGCACATTAGCTCATGAACTAAGCGTTTCTTCTCATTGTTTCTTCTCTAATGAGGGTCGGGGTTCAGCTGCCCATGGGAGGCCTTTGGTTATTCCTGAATCATTTTGATCTTTCTTATCACAGAAATCTTAACACAGATGCGGTTGCTCAGATACCTGGAGTTATCACCTGAAGTCATCCAGCACTGCCTCTGCTTCATCAGAGACCTCTAGCAGGACAGTCCTTGCTGCCATGCTGTGCCTTAAAAAGCACTCAATGTATGGGCTTTTTACACAGCTTACACTGTCATTCAAATAAGTCTAGCACTGATAAGCTCCAGATGAGTTGGATCTAAGCCACAAGAGGTATAACCTCTCATTTATTTAGTCAGATAATACTTGCTGATGTATACTAAAGTGCTTTCCCTAGAAACTTTGGACATCTGGTATTCTTGGTGGAAACACCTTAACTAGGACATCTGGTGCCCAGAATTTGCTGGCCTTTGAGCACAGAGTAAAACTGATCTGTTTGGTTTTTTGGGTTTTTTTTTTGGTTTTTTTTTTCCCCAAAGTTGAGTTTATAGGGAAAAATGTTGTACTAAAGATAAATTTCCATAATATTTTTAGGCGAAAAGCCGGAACAAATTTTTTTTTTCAATAATGGTGAAGTCTCACCTGAGATGTGATAGAGCAGCAGAGATGAGAAGAAGAAAAATGAGTCTGAATAACAGGAAAATATGATCTATCAACCTATGGAGTAATCTGCCAGGAAAATGTTAGTCTTGGTACTTCCATTATGGAAATCAGGTTTGACAAATAATCGTTAGAACTATACTGTGTAGATCAATCCTTTTCCGGCCTTGGGGGATGTGGTAAACCTCATACGATGGGTACTGCTAGGGCTCTGTAAGCAAGCTCTATTTTCAGTTCTGTTTTATTGCTTTCCTGAGTTTCTAAATTAGCATAATGGATGTTAAGAGAGCTGAATATTGTTGGGGTTTGGTAATTTTTTTCAACCTCTATCATTTGGCGGACATTTTATATTGAGGTGGGAATCAGTAATATTATTTTATGCTAACACAGCACTTTCTAAACCAAAGCACGTTACAAGCTCTACACAGGCATGCATCACAGTTCCCTCCCACTGAGATGCAGCAGCCTCCAGCAGCAATGTGGGAAGCCACATACAAAGCTTCCACTCCAATATGCTGCACAGCAATAGGAGACAGAAAAAAGCTGTCTGCAGCCTGTGACAATAGGACAGTCCACAGCTATTGTCAGTTTTGTGCCTGGGTGCCATCACCTCAGAGTTTAAAGGGACAATTATGTACCTTCAGTCCTTAAGATACACTCATTACTGTGGTACATGTTAATCTGCTTCTCTATTCTGTAACTCAGTTCTCTACTTTGTCAGCTTATAGGTAATTTAGGGGGTTTTTTTACAACTTAAGTTGTTGAAAGACCAACAGAGTCAATACATGATAACAAGAACCTTTCAGGAAGCTCAGATCATTGTTCTGCAATATTAGACTTGTTAAAGGGGAAAGGAAGCATCTGGATGAAAAATGGCTTTTCCCACAGAGGTCAAAACCAATTCTGAAAAACAGCATAGAGGTACGGGATTTTGAAAATACTTGTTCATAAAAAACCATATAGTTAGGGTAAGATTTCAGTGAAAGGGTTCCATTAGGACCTTACCCAGCTGTGGAGTAGGGTAGTCGTGGTGGAGGAAAGGGGTCTGTCTCAAAAGCCAAAGGAAACTGGAAAGACTTTCAGTATGGCAAAAATAGGGTAGGATAGATGCCCCCTCTAGTGGATTTAGGATTTTACTTTAGAGGAGAGGAAATCTGTCCTCTAAGGGCACAATGCAGAGACAATAGGAATGTTTTGTACATTAAGAAGGGAAAAAGATGTCTGCAAGTGAATGATTCAGTTCTAGGACTTACTTGAGTAATACAGAAAGAAAAAGCACATTATGGTTGAATTGTCTTCTCTTTGGTTACAAAAGAATGAAAAGTAACCCCCCGAGTCCCCAGACTGTGCCTCCTCTGTAACTTGGGTGTTGTCCTGAAATGTTTAGCAGCATGGGGATGAAATAATTTGGAAACTTCCTGGAAATACTTGGTCCGCTGCAGGGTTAGAAAGACTGCCACAAGCCCAGAATGTCACTTCTTTGTTGTGCGATTATCAAGGGAGCTGTTTGCAACTCACCTTTCCAGCAGTGTCCCTCCCTCCCGGGCTGAAAGGGTAACTGCATTCAATAGCCTACTGCTGCCTCTGTAGAAAGCCCTTATTAGCCAAATTGTCTCTGAGTAACCTTGCATTCAACCAAAAAGCTGGGGGATAGGAGCCATCCTGCATCTGCTTCCTCTTATGTGTTTGTGGAGGTACTGGGGCACGTTAGGAGCATTGTCACACACAGGCAAAGGCTAAACTGGGAGCTGGAAAAGTCAGTCTGTAGAGACATAACAGTCATAAACTTTTCCTACAGCTTTCCCAGAAGATGAGGAAGCAGCTGTCAGCAGCTGAGAACAAAATCCTTTGGTCTTTAACTCATCCTCAAGTATTTGTCTTATCACCTAACTTCATCCTTGTCAGTCTCCATTTTGACCTCACCCTCCCTTCCCCACTGTGCTGGTTTTGACTGAGGTAGAGTTAATTTTCTTCACAGTGGCTGGTATGGGGCTGTTTTGGATTTGTGCTGGAAACAGTGTTGATAACACAGGGATGTTTTAGTTACTGCTGAGCAGTGCTTACACAGTCTCATGCATTTCCTGCCCCTCACACCACCCCACCAGTGAGTAGGCTGGGGGTGCACAAGAAGATGGGAGGAGACACAGCTGGGACAGCTGACCTCAACTGACCAAAGGGATATTCCATGCCATGTGACGTCATGCTCAGCATACAAAGCTGGGGGAAGATGGAGGAAGGGAGGGATGTTCAGGGTGATGGCATTTAGTCTTCCCAAGTAACCGTTTTGCATGATGGACCCCTGCTTTCCTGGAGATGGCTGAACACCTACCTGCCAAAGGGAAGTAGTGAATGAATTCCTTGCTTTGTTTTGCTTGTGTGCGTGGCTTTTGCTTTATTTATTAAACTGTCTTTATCTTAACCCATGAGTTTTCTCACTTTTACTCTTTACGCCCAGCGGGTGGGGGGAGTGAGTGAATGGCTCTCTGGTGCTTAGTTGGTGGCTGAGGTTGAACCATTACACCCAGCTATTTCTGACTTTCAGTCCCTTCGTTCTAATTATCACAGATCCTCTATCTCACCAGTTCCTCCTTCCAGCAGCACAGCTTTCCAGTGCCTTTGTTGATCCACCTTTAATATCCTTTTGTCGGCTCTTAATTTACTAAACTAAAAATCCAGTTACCAGCTCTTGTCTTCTTGTTAGCCTATGCCACTTCTTCCTCCATTTCCCAGGTGCCCATTTCCTTTGCTTAGGCAATCTCCATTTAATTCTCCCCAACACCACAAAGTCATGACCAGTTTTCTTCCGTAACACCACCTCCCCTATAGATATTTCTAAGCTCTCTGCTGTATGTACTCCATTTATACAAAATTTCTGAAGATTTTAGCAACTAACTCTAGGTAGCATCAACCGAGCAGATATGTATTGCAGGTTTTGAAAGTGCAAAGTGTCACCAAATGTGGGTAGACATTGAGGGCTACAAAGATGATCCAGGGAATGGAACACCTCTTTTATGAGGAAAGGCTGAGAGACCTGAGTCTGTTTAGCCTGGAGAAGAAAAGACTGAGCAGGGATCTCATCAATACTTGTAAGTATCTAAAGGGTGGGTGTATCAAGAAGATGGGGCCAGACTCTTTTCAGTGGTGCCCAGCGACAGGACAAGGAGAAATGGACACAAACTGGAACACAGGAAATTCGATCATCTGAACATGAGGAAAAACTTTACTTTGAGGGTGGCAGAGCACCGGCACAGTCTGCCCAGAGAGGTTGTGGAGTCTCCTTCTCTGGAGACGTTCAAAACCTGCCTGGACACGGTCCTGTGCAACCTGCTGTAGGTGAACCTGCTTTGGCCAGGGAGTTGCACTAGATGATCTCTGAAGGGCTCTTCCAACCCCTACCATTCTGTGATTCTGTGATAGGCAACACAAAGTGAATCACTTAACTGAATAAAGCACCCCTGCTTCAAAGCACCGGGTTAAGAGACAATTTCAAAGCAAAGATTACCTGGGTTGTTTTAGCAGAGGCTCACACCAGATTTCTCCCTTACCTTCTTCTCAAAAAATATATTTCTGACAATTTCAGGCAAACTTCAATGTCGGACAGAAGCTTCTTTCAAAATTTCAGTTCCAGTAACTGAAAAGTTTTAAAACTCTACGCACTGGAAAATGTAGCAAGAATGTGATGTGAAGGCATAGGAGCAGCATCCCTGAACAGTAACTGTTATTCCAGGCTCCTTAATCTTACAGGACAGGAAAACATGAGCACTCCTGCTGATATTTGTAAAGTTTTACACTAAGTCATGCAATATCACACAAACCATCACACAAGCCACTTCCACTCCAAGCAGTTTGGCAAATCTGTTTAGTGTTTTTGTTCCTAAAATCTGTGTTGTGAGACTGTGAGGTCAGGAACTGGTCCGTGGTAGTGTAGAGTCTTTACTATGTTTTAAAAAAACCCAAACAAACTCACAAAAAAATCTTGATTATAAAGGTTGATGTCTCTTCATGGTCTAAAAAATGTTTACTGGTCTCTTGGTTTACTGCCCAGCTTCTATTCTTGCATTTTGGTAAATGTATTTTGTTTTGCAGTGTGTTTTTCTGATATTTTTGCTGTATTTAACCTGTCACCTGCACTTACCACTAATATAAACACTAGATGCAATTTCATGTTGCATTTAGTTTTGATTGATCCCAGATGATCAATCGTTTGTGGGCTGGTTAGTGTTCTTTCTCTTTTATTTTATTTAGGCATGAGTTTACCACTCTAACAGAGACAAAACCATTCAGGACAGAGAGGTGAGTTTGAAATCTGAGCTGTTTTAAAGGCTACCATTCCCCATCATCCCTATCTCCACGGAGGGTGGGCAGAAAGCAGATTGACAGATCAGCACATGCCCACGGATACAGCTGGAGAGGGCAGTAGTGGAGACTGTTTGGTACCAGGCATCTTCTCAAAGTTCTCCCATCGGCCATCTTGGCTCTGTAGGGCCCCATCTTCTGGTTATAGATCAGTGATTTTGCCTGATCTCACTCCTCCTCTTTGGCCCCAGTCACATGTGAACTAACCAGCTCCCACCAGCTACACTAACCAATGACAATTTTCCATGGGTATTGCACCAAACTCCACATCCTAAGATTTAAGGATCATTAATTTTGAAAACTGTGGATCAGATCCTTCAGCCCATTTGTTGACCTTCCAAACTATGAGACAAATTTAAAGAGGTTCTTCAGCTTTGCTGGACTCCACTTCAAACATCTTCCACCGAGGCTGAACGCTGTTGGCCCCTGACTGCTTTGTCTCGCTGTGCAGAGGATGGGAAGGATCAGGAATCCAAGACCTGTACTCTCAGAAGCTGCCAAGCAGGAAGGCTTTGTAAGGTATTGTGCAGAAATGCCACAGGCAGCAGATCTGCAGTGATTATCTTAACGACGGGCTCTGTTATCCAATTATCCTTCAGCTCAAAAGGGAATTAATTCCTCAAATTTCTAAGTTTTTTCTCACAGGCAGAACAAAATATGAATTATATCTGTCTGGACTCCCACACAATAAGCCACATTGCCCCAGACTCATGACAGAACACCATTAAGTTGCCAATTAGATGAAACAAATGAAAATATTTTTATGTGGTTACTCTGACCCTCCTCAGACAGGATATTGGATGCAGCTGGCTGACTCCACAATAACCATGAGTCCCAGAGAGCAAATCCAAGACAGATGTCCCACATCAGCCTGTCCCCCATCAGCAGGCATTTCACAAGACCCAAACCCTGGTCAGCTGCTGTCCCCAGCCCAGCTTCGCTTGCAGGTTCGGACACAGGGCTCTGCTTGCCCTCCCAACTGCCTCCACTAGTGTCCTGCTAACCTGGATCCCCCTTTGGCCTTTTAGCCAACATGAGGCTTAATGCAGGGTCCAGCAAGGCAGGGCTGAGTGAATCCAACTCTTTCTAACTCTTTTCTAGCCATGCTATGTGTGTATTACAGACTCTTCTGCTGTTGTCTTTCCACGTCGGCTAGGAGAAGGTATTTCAACTAGTATTCTGCATCCCTTACTGTACTTCAGCAAATTGAGTCCCAGATAAAGGGGAAGAAGGGTGCAAAAAGGGAGATGTGTGGGGTTTTTTCATTGAATGAAGCTTCTGCAGGACTAGAGTGAGTAGGTTTTGAGGAAAAAAAGAGGAAACGTCCCTAGAGTCCACTTCACAGCCAAACCTTCCTTTTCTAAAACTAAGTTTGCTGTCTCCCGAGGGATGCTTTGTCTACACTAGATACTCAGTCAGTCAAGCTTTTGTGCTAGCAATGGTTTCCAAACACACTTTTTGAGGCATCAGAATAAACTCTTTTCATGGCTGTAGCAGAGTTGTTGTTTAATGGAGTCTCTTTAGAGACTCAAGAGATCAGGCAGCTGCTGCATGCTAAAAGCAGCTTACAGATGCTGGGCATGAACAGAGAAGTACAAGTCCCAGGGAAGAAACTCAAAGAGAAACCTGTCACAGACTCAAGGGTATTGTTGTCACTGTGTCTTACCATTTTCAGGTGGAAGATATTTCCTCCCTTGGCAATGGAAAGCCCAGAAACAGAAGTGGTCATACTCGTGATGCTCTGCTACATGGAGCTACAGATACTATTCACAGGTTTTATGTGAAATGAATCTGCAGTGGCAAGTAAGAATTTCAGATGCTGGCAGGCAAAGTCTGTAAACATCTTGTCAAATAACTCACAGCAGAAATGCCGCTCTCCAGAGGGGCAACCGTGGCCCCATTAAGGGATCTTGCCTTGTGCAAGCCTTTGAAGGCAACTTTTTATTTCTTGAAAAATTTCTCTTTAGGAACTCAATTCTGAGTCAAAGGAAGGTTTCCTTGATTCTCCACACAAGATCAGGAAATGTTTGCTGTCTCTCATCTGCATGGTATAAGTAGTTTTGTCCCTATTTATTCTGTATTCTCTGTTGCATGGGGGAGGTAGAGAGTTGCACTGATTTCTTCAGAGTTCTTAAATACTTCCCAAAACTCCACAAAACCTACTGAACAGGAATGTCAGCCTATTATTGCTCTGTATATTGAAACATCACACAGTTTAGAGATGTATGAAGACATATATAGATATATATATATAAAGGACATTTAAATTTCTGCTCCCAAATCCATCATTTTTACTCCCCGTACTTAATGATAGTGAGGTTCTGTTCAGGATTGCTGGAGCAGGAAGCTTGGAAAATTCAGGATCTAGTTTCATCATGTATACAAGCTGTGTGGAAAAAACAAAACAAAAACAATCACACACACACACACCACAAACTTAAAACTAAGGTTATTTTATAATTTTTCATCTTTTTTTTTTCTCAGAAAGCCTTCTGGAAGTATAAAACTGAGCTAATGTCTCATGCTGCCTTTCTAATTATCTGCCTAGCAATGGAGTTGCTCTACCATTGCTCTGACCAGAGGAAAATATTCTCTGCAGCCACCTGTTTGTGCTTTGTTAAACATACCATGTCTAAGGAAGAACCTTAGTACCCAGGGTTAGACAATGCAGGACACAGTTATCTCCCTCTCTCCTGTGGTCAGTGTTGTTCCCCCTTTCCAGGGGAAATGCCCAGTCTCATGATTTGGTTAATTTGATGTTAGTCTCTTTAAATAGCTCAGTCTCTGACAACTGAGTCATGGCCTATTGCTACTACCAAACACTCTGCTTAGTGAGGAGTACCAAAACTGGGAGAGAAGAGTCTTTTTCCTGAGACACAAAAATGAGCCCCAAATATGAATGGGTTTCTCATAACTCTCACAAGCCATCACATCAGCAGCAGGAGAAGAGGAAGATCTTCACACAAGGAAGATCTGTCTCACTTTTCTCCAGGCACACTTGCTTTGTGCACCAAAGCCACATCAGCTCTTTGCCATGGAAGACTTGGGTGAAAGTGTTTCCAAACACACGACATTGATTTCCAAACACACGACCTTAGGTGTTGAGAGCCCTCAACTCCACTAGGCTTTGAGCCCTCAACTCCACTCCGCATAACCTGGCTTTAAGATGTGTTGAGTTTCAGTAGTACGAGTGGGGATGGTACTGTATGTCCATGGTCCACTGTGGAGAAAAAAGCTCCACTTTCTTGAGGGGTTTAGTAGCCCCCTAGAGGAACCCTGTAGCAACTTGGGGGTGTTGGCATGAATAAATGGATGTAGGGGTTCATATATTGCTTATCGTGGCTAGTCCCTAAGCATTGTCATATTTGAAGCCATCCCAGACTTTCAAAGTCTTCTTTTAATGAAGAAAACTCATCGAGTCTTCCCTTAAACTTCAGTCATATTTTCATAAATTCTTGAACTGGGATAATCAATGCCCAAGGGAGTGCTCCAGGAAAGATCGTTCCTTCCTCCTCTGTGCAATAGGGGAGCATATCCTTTGCTAATAGCCATTACAAAACATGGCACAAAGTCACTTCTCTGTGATATGAGCTGTTCAGACTGATGTGGGGGAGAACTGAAGTTACAAAACATAGGAAGAGCTCGAGTCTGTGAGCTCCTTAATCACCAGAGTGGTCCTCATAAATTTCATATATGTCTACGTATATGATCTACTTTCCTTTTGTATGTTTTCTGTCTTTTCAATCTTTTGCCCCTCCACAGTATGCATGCCAACAGAATGCTAGCTTTCAGCTACGTTATTATGTGTAATGTTCAGCCCATGGAAGACTTCATTAATTGAAACCAAAATCCAGTCTAGGGCAACAGCTGCAGCATATTTTCTTTTCTCCATTTCTCTGCAGTTGGGAGAAAACTAACATGATTATCTTAGGGTAAGAGAAGAAAATGCATAGTCGAGTTTCCCTAAAATGCTTGGCTAATTTTGTTTCCTCCTCCTGTCCTGTGGCAAGTGTTGGTTACTGCCTCCTCCCTGCCCTTACGCACAGAAGCCTGCAGTAGGCAGAGATGGGAGCTGGACCGCTGCCTGCCTCCTGGGTAGGCTTGATTCACCATCCCAAGCATGCATAAGAGTGCAAGAAGTAACCAAAGTCTCTTCATTGGACAGAAAAACTAGTAAATTTTGGACCCAGTGGAGGTTTTACAGATAAGGTCTGACAGGACACCAAAAATGGCATGATTTGTCAAAGCTGGCAAAACTCAAGGACTCCCTGAATTCATGGACTGTATTTGTGTCAGACCTTATAAACACACGCTAAGAAGATGACAACACATTTGGCCCTGAGTTCTTATCTGAAAGCCAGCTATAAAATGACCTGTGAAGTTTTTTTGGGGTTATTTTGGTTTCAAAACTGATTGCGTTTTCACACAAGTAGCAGCTGCTGGTATCTTCATGTTATGTGACAGTTTCATCTTTCTCTTCTCTGGTAAAAAACAAGCCTTAGTCTTTCAAGGTAACAGATGAAAGTTTAAAATGAGTGTACTCAGAAGGTGAATAAAATGTTAGATTATTTATTTACTCTTTGGGCTTGTCAAACTGTAAGCTTGCATTGTAAGCTTCAGCTTTTCCCCAAGATTTTCATTCCGTCTCTGAACTTTTCTGTGCCAGCTTCTCTGTGAATGCTGTATCAAAATTTACACCACCTTTGAAAATAACTGTAGGAGAACATTTTGTCCTTGTACAGATTCTGTTCTGGGGTTTAGTAGAAATGCTGGCTTTGAAACAGAAAGGGGAAATAGCTACCTTTCTGGAAACAGCTTAATTTTACCCCAAAGGATAGCACTAGGAGAAATGAGAAACTTGCAGGGATATTTAAGCTACCAAAGACTCTTATTACCCTTTCAAATTCTGCAGACAGAAGAGGGCTTTTTGTTGCTGTTGATATTCCTTTGGAGAAAAAAAGGGCACACAGAAAATGAAGAGTAAACATCCAGCTTCTCTATACTGGAGATAAAAATGAACTCTTCAATCCTTTCACCAAAGAGCTCTGACTCCACATTTCAAGGAAATCAGCCTTGCTCACTAGCAATTACCCTGAAAGCAACACAGTGACATTTTTCTTCTAGCATTTACAGTCATCTATTACCATGTAGTACCTATATTATGCGGCTAGATTCGCACTTTATCAAGCAGTACAACTGTAAGTATGGCATCTGTCATGCTAACACATTTGTCTGTGCTTTCATACATTCAGATAATATCTTTTCTTACGAGATCCTGCTCATGGATTCAATATGGGAGTGTTCTTTCATTGTTACTGTCCAAATGCTTGAAGTCAAGCATCTTCGGGACCAAACATCAGTTCTTACACATCTTGTGCCCTAACAAAAGCCATAGCAGTCATTCATGTGATCTGCAGGGTAAAGTTAAAAAAGATAAGATTAAGCTTAAAATAAACAACTGTGTTCCACATTAGTTTCTTTCTCATATATCAGGTGTTAAAGTTCTGAGAAGTACTGCCAAATTCTGTAACCATTTAAAAACAGGAATGCAGCAAACATTGCACCAGAGAATTACCTAAGATTGGGTGCAAAAGCCAACTGACATCTAATTTAGAATGAAAGAAAAGGATTATGACAGTTTCCACCTCCAATTCTGCTTTCAAGTAAAATTGCAACTAAAAAATCTCATGAGATTTAATAACAGTGGAAACTGCAACAGTAACTGGTCTCACGGTTTGATTTTATAAGAACTATTCACTAAATTGTGTTGCTGTTGACAAGCCCAAACTTCAGCAGTACTGTTCCAGGAGTTGCCTCATCTCTTCATGAAACACTAATATCAGTAAGATATCTAATCATTGCCCCATTTCTTATATTGGTTTCTTTCCCTTCCCAGTCCCATTGTCTTTCTTTCCTGTAGGAGATCAGTGTGTTTTGTTGCTCAACACTATAGACCCTTCAGCATTTCCTGGCAAGAAGGACCTCAGTGGTTTTATGCGTCCATATTAGCAAAATGTGGTGCAGGGAGCACTGCTCCTTGGCAGCCCCTGCTCACTACCTGGAAGCCCTCAGTGACCGACATGTTCATGGCATTGTGTTGCAGGATGGTGCTGTGCGATCATTTCAGTGCTCGCTGTGCACTGCAGCCCTCCACACCCTACTGCACGCTGTCATCAATATTCAGGGCAGAATCTTGTGGCTTCTAAGCCTCTGAAAAAATGACATAAATTACAAGTTATTTTCCTTAGCATGAACTAATTATAGCCAAAATACTGCATATTTCATGGCCTTCTTTCTAAAACAGGCACTATGACACCTCTTTTTAAAGGCAGCTCTGACAAGTTGGGGAGACAACTAAACTTTCTTGGTGTCATTAACTATGGTTTCCTACAACACTGCCTTGAGGCCAGATGTGCCCAAGTGTTTCTGGTTATCGTTATGCATGCCAGATCAGCTCCTTCCCAGACAGGCAGTGGGATACCAGTTCTTCCTTTCAGCAGTCTTAGATATTGGGAAAGACAGAAGAAGACATTAGAAAAGAAGCAACTATTTGCAACTGCTCTCCTAGCCCATTTCCTCTGAGACCTCAACAGTCTGAAGCGCAGCTCAACTCCTGGTGGTGAGTGACCAGCTCAATGTTAATAGCTTATTTAGGACTTTTCTTCGTAAGGGATATTCTTCTTCAGGATCTAACATAACTTTAAAGGCTTGGACTCATCTCATCTAACTTCAGTTACCTAAAACACAGACACCTGGCCCAACGTGGTTTTTTGAGATTCACAGAATCACAGAGAGGCTGAGGTGGGAAAGGACCTCTGGAAATCATCTAGTCCAACCCTCTGTTCAAGCATGGTCACCTACTGCAGGTTGCTCAGGCCCATACTCTGACAGGTTTCAAATATCTCCAAGGAGTGAGTCTCCAATTCTCTCTGTAATTTATAGTAAGTGATAGGAATTTCCACCGGTAGATTTCCCTAAGTGGGAGATGAATCCCACGGAAAGACTAGGAAGAGGAGGTTCTGCATCTTGACAAGACACCCTCAGAAAGCTGAAGAGTCAAAGTCTGGGGTCCTCCTCTTCTGACCCAGACTGTAACTTTTGGAAAGTTTTTCACTGGATTTGCTATGTAACAGGGCAAAGCAAAACTAATTATTCCCATAGTAACCAACTGTTTCTTGGCTGGTGAAAGGGTCTACTGTTTTTTTACCCATGAAGAGCTTGAGTTAGATTATTGAACAAGAATGATGGATTTTGTTTATTTCTGAAGGTGAAAAGCACATCGTTTCATACAGGGTAGTAAAGCAGAGAAGAGAGGAAAATGAAAGCGTAATTGTTGATGGTGTTTTGATAGTAAGCAACACCAGCAATCTCAGAGTTAATCTCCAGTCAACCAGTGAGGGAGAAACACCTTTCCAACTCTGTATCAACTTGTGAGAGCTGCTTGTTCCTGCAGCCCACTCTTCTGGCCACTCTATCATCTGAGATGACCTCTATCACATCTCCTCCCTCCCACTCTTCCAATCTCATTTAAAAGATATTTAGCCATGCTTCTGCCTAGTTACTCCAGTCTGTTTCCATTATCTGTAACTACACTCCTTCTGCTGTACTCTGAGCTGCTTGCCTGAAAGGCAGACTAAAGAAATGGGTAGCTTTGTTAGGGTCACCAAACACTTCTCATCATAATTAGGAAATCTATTAAATGAATGTTGATGAATCCATCTATACTCCGAACAGCCCACAGAAGGCTTTGTAGGTAAAGTACCTTCTCTCAACACAATGATAATAAATGGCATTTATATCAGGCATGCTTTAGAATCACATTTGCCCAGGCTACTCCACGTGTCACAGTCAGTGAAAGTGGTATTTGTTCTTGGGTTTTTTTCTGCATTGTTCCTGTTTTCAACCTATTGTAAAAAAAATCCCCATCACATTCTCTATTCTTTTCATTTGTATATTGATTGCTTGTCTGTTATTTGACATTATTTACTACGTACTTTTTGGCACTATGTGTCTGCTAGCACAGGCTAAAAGCAGCTTCCCCTTGTACGTTTCTTTGTGGGGCTGACAGATATCCCCACACTTATCTAAAATTTTACTCTCAATCTGGAGCAATGAAAATTCTTAAACCAAAATATACTTTGTTCCTGAATTTGAGCACTGTTAGCCTTATAAAAGTTATTCAGAAATTTTTGCAGTCTGCTGCTCTTAACGATTTTATCTTGACTTGGCATATGAGTTAGGAGGTGAAATAACCTAGCCATGAAGACAGCTCCCAGATTTTAATGTCAGGCCTAGCTGGTGTGCAGGAATAACATTTGTAAGAGAAGAACCATCAGAGGTTTTGAACATGATATGCATTCACCTATTCTTCCAGACAGAAGGCTCACCACAGTGTCTTCCAGCCCAGAGAATGAATAAACAAAATGTCATGCCGAAATGAAAAAGACAACATAAAAAGGACATGGACCTGTTGGAGCAGGTCCAGAGGAGGGCCACGAGGATGATCCGAGGGCTGGAGCACCTCTCCTATGAAGACAGGCTGAGACAGTTGGGGTTATTCAGCCTGGAGAAGAGAAGGCTCCAGGGAGATCTTATTGAGGCCTTCCAGTACCTAAAGGGGGCCTACAGGAGAGCTGGGGAAGGACTTTTTACTAGGGCATGTAGTGATAGGATGAGGGGAAATGGCTTTAAACTGGAAGAGAGCAGGTTTAGATTAAACATTAGGAAGAAATTTTTCACTGCGAGGGTTGTAAGGCACTGGAACAGGTTGCCCAGAGAGGCTGTTGAGGCCCCATCCCTGGAGGGGTTCAAGGCCAGGCTGGACGTGGCCTTGGGCAACCTGGTGTAGTGGAAGGTGTCCCTGCCCATGGCAGGAGGGTTGGAACTCTCCGATCTTCAAGGTCCTTTCCAACCTAAACCATTCTATGATTCTATGTCCAGTAAAGAATATCCTGAGGGCTAACCACAGCTGCACTACTGGCTGGCCTTAACTGCAAAAGACGGGCTGCAGCATGCTTAGAAAGAAAACTAACTTATTCTGTGATAACTGGGAGAACTTAAGCTCACTGAAAATTATTTTCAAGAATGACTTTTATATATTGCATCCCTAATTTAAGACTATTTGCAATTAATTATCTATGGTATAGCTCCCACAGCATTTCCTTGCCTAGTACCACTGACAATTGTGCTCAAATTGGGCAGCTGGAAAGTGAGACTGCTTTTCATCTGTTCCAACTTCAACATCTAAATTAGCCATCTTAGTCAAAAAAGGCTACTCTAGGAAAAAGATAGGTACCCACAAGACAACGGCTGAGCAAGTTAATATGCATATAATGAATTGCTCTCTTGAATTGCTTGTTTGGTGTTCAAGGCCAGGCTGGACGTGCCTCTATCTCTATTGAGATAACTCTCAATACAGTATGATGGTAGTGCTGGAGCCACATGAACACCGTTAAACTGAGTAGGGCTAGAACATGGGCTTAAGTGCTGTCCTGCTACCATCCACATGGCTTAGTTATGGTTATACTACCTGAAACGACCTTTTTATGTTGATAAGTAGAGAGAGAGTAATGACTGGTAGGAAATGGAAAGGCATAGGGAGAGAAAACATTAGATACAACAGTAAGGTAACATAAATTTATTAAGTGTGTAAGGAGATAGATATAAGGTTTTCTTTTCTCTAAAGGTCTCAAGCATTTCTATAGAATGAATAAAAACATAATAAAATAATTTTTTTAAGGAGATGTTTGAAACTTTACCTGTCTCCCAGTATCTGCAGATATTTACACTAAATAGTCTGGAGTTTTTATCTGCATATTTATTGACAGTTTTTCATGGTTGGTGGAAAACGTAATCTATGATTTCAGTGAATGTGGCTCAAAGATTAGGTGACATCTATGAGTTTGTTACATTTGAACCCTCTTCCTAGCTTTGTTGCCCTTGGAATGGTGATTAATAGAGTTCTGAAAGTCTTACCTCGATTAGACTAGAAGAAACTAGGACTTCTTCCGATACAAAGGAAATGCATTGGAGTTTTGTCCTTAGAGGATAATCTGAAAATAAAAGTTGTATTTTCCATTGTTTGTCTTTTAAAGAGCAAAAACCACTCTGGCCTCCTGAGTTCTTATATGGGGTTTAGTGCCTTGCCTGCCACCTCTCTGCTCTTTTGCAAAAATAATTTCAAACGACAGTTGGACCCAAGCTTTTATTAAAGCTGCCTCCTTCAGAGATGTCTCACGCTCTTCTCCTAGTATTGCAAATATATTTTACCCAGTTGCCAA
>NW_009649846.1:1361415-1418028 GCF_000708025.1 Charadrius vociferus | reverse complement strand
CTCATCTCTCCTTTAAGCAGATATTTGAAAAGGGGCAGGAGATATCCTATGTCCTAGAAGTGCAAGTCCCTCACCATGAACTGTGCAAAAAGCTTATAGCTTTGTCAAACATGCCAGCATCTCCATTGCAGGCACTGAAAGTTAAATGAGCTGAATTCCAGCACGACTGATTTGTGGTGCTGCTATCGCTAGCTGTGAAAAGACCTCCAGATAGTTTTCCTTGAAATGCTCTTCTTATGCCAGGGTCAGGATCTTTACTACATTCTGCCGATACTCTAAATTAATTTTACTTCTGGTAAAGTTGTGCATACAAAGATAACACAACAGCTCAGTGTTTGTTGCCAGCTGTCTCCAAGCTACTCTGATTTGGTTTTTTTGCCTCTGTTTGGAGGTGCCTGTGAAGTCTGCTGTCTGGATTTGACACTAATTCTAGCACCTGAGACATTCCTGCCTGTGAAGTCAAATTAGATGGTGTTTATAATTTGTCACTGTCTTCTGGAAGATGGATTCTCATAAATGTTTGCCGGTAGTCTTGGAAATCATCAGATATATATAACTAGAATAAAAGGAGAGGAGAAATCAGGCTTGTATCACATAGCATTACTATCTTAATTTAAAATAAAAGCAAACTATAAAGAAGGGATGGACCTGGTTCCGAGTATTTCTGAGCAAGAACTGTTCTCTTTTAGCATTACTATGAGATTGAATCATCATTATAAAAGATATGGTCCTTTTATTGTGGTAGACAGACAGGATCTAATGGGGGATGAAGGACTGTCTGTGCTTGATGCTGTACAAGTATGTACAAAAAATGATCCAGAAAGACTAGGCTGTCTGTCACTTAACATATTTTAGATGTAATTGTGCTGAAATGTAAGAGAGCACCATAGCATTTTAGATATGATTTCTTTACTAGGTTGCCTCACAACGTTTGTCAGCTATGTTTGAAAAGGTATTATCCCCCATTTGGTTAGATGTCCAGCCAGTCTTGCTGCACCTGAATGTTGCTTCTTACTGTGACCTTTGAAAAACTGCAATCAGTGATGTAATTGGAGATGATCAGTTGGCGGAGAACAAGAGAAGCACTGATGAAGTGCTAGAGGGTTTAAGGTCAAAGAGAGTAACCAGTTTCTTCAAAAAGTGAAAAGAAAGGAAATACAAGAATCTATAGGCCAATTAGTGAAGAAATTAATTGATAGATACAGAGAAAAAAGAGCCTGAATACTTGGTACTAGCCATTAAGCAGTACTGTACAAAACTGCTATCATTTTTGTTCAACTAACAACTCTACTTGGTGATGGAAACATAGTGAGAATTTCCATTACATGTGAAAGGTCAATAATAGGTACCAAGGGCCAAATTCCACAGAGCTTTGTAACTATGTTTGCCATTACTCTTTTTGTTCCTGCAATAGGGGTAAATTTTGTATAAATTTCTTTCATTATTCTAGACATCATTAAGATGAAACATGGTTTTGGTAAGAATAATACAGTGGGACATTTAGAATTAATTGCGACTTTTTACAGTTCCTGCTTTAACAAACTGCTAGGTATCTTTTTGAAGCTGACAGAGAGTAAAGGCCATTTGGCTCCTCAGTCCCACAAGGCGGCTTATAAACAACGTCTTTGTATTGTGGTTGGTAGACTGAGTTTCAGAGAAGCCTTGCAGGGGGTTCCCCAAGAGGCAACCTCACATTCATCAGTGTTTACAGCTGTCTGAAACCACCACGGAAAAAAAAAAGGAAAGAAAGAGGAAAGTGTTCGTTGATTATGATACTGAAAGAAATAGGAAATATTTTAAAAGCAGTTGAATTAGGGCATCAAATATGTTAGAAAACTGGGACCTAGTCTTACTTTCTCCAGGAATCTAAGAGGCCAAGGGCAATACTGAGGATAAATGTACTGAAATTGTGTCTTTCCCAGTTGTCAAGTTGTGGTCATACCACTGCAGCCAAAAGATCCAATTTAATGAGCTCATGGGAGAAAACTAACCCTTATCTTAATTTTTGATTTAGACACTCTCCCACCTCCCCCCATTCATTTCTGGATGGGATTCAAGTTTCTGACTCACTTTGTTATCTGTGTCACAGTAACTATAATGAGAATGTCTTTTTGGGGCTTGATATCGTCAGGAACATTGATGTGACATTTGTTTTTTTCAGACCATACTATCTACTGTTATGAGCAGCCTTGTGACTGCCTTTTTTTTCTTTAGATTTTCTTTCAGTTTGTTTGTTTTTTCTTTTAAATAGGAAATATTCCTTCAATTGATATAATGGTAGCCTCAGATAAGTAAGTGCACCAGCCTGCCCTGGTGCCTTGAGTTATTCCTCCACAGGTGCAGTTCTTAACATTTCTCTTTGTTGAACTTTGTGAGGACTCACATCTTCAGGAACATGGTTGCCTAGCTCACAGATGCAGCAGCTTGTACAGAACAGGGTGTAGATGTGTCCCAACAACTGCTTAAGAGTACAAGTGGCTGCTGAACAACAGTGGACGTGCCAAAGGGCATGGTCCACAGCACAAAGTGGAGCAGCTATCCCTGGAGCATCAAGGCCATCAACTGAGCAGGAGCTCCAGAGGGAGGATATGGCCACTCAAGACTCAGGCTGCAGGGAGTCTGTGGTGCTCCTGGGGCAGGGAGTAAAGGTGTCCTACCTATTGGAAGAGTGCTCTGGTTGAGAAGCAGAAATGCCAGCTGAAGGAGTTCCCAGAGGAGGTGAGTAGGCTTTGTCATATTCAGGAGGATTAATGTGACATGCACAGAGACCCTTCAGAGGCAAGAAACTGAACCTGCATCACATCAAAGGAGGGACAGCCAGAGGCTGTAATGGATTGAGAGTTGAATGATAGAGAATGAGGAGGCTGGAGACATGAGGCTTGGCAACAGAGGAAGGCTCCTACTCCATCTGCAGACTGGTGGAGAGAGTCTCAGTGCCCTGAAAAGTGACAGGGGGCACAAGCTCCACCACAAGAGGCTTCAGATTTGATCAAAATTGAACCAAGCATCTGCACTAAGAAGAAATGACAGATGAGAGTGGTTGGAGATTCTCATTTGTGGAGGGAGGAAACATTCACCTGCGATCCACGTATGCTATCATAGGACTTCTGTTTCTTGGTGGGTGTCCACATCTGGGGTGTTGTGTAGAGACTGACAATTTGTCCAGCCCCCAGCCTATTGCTCCTTGGTGGTCAACCATGTGGGCATCAATGGTACTTCCAGAGGAGACCCTGGGTGTAGCAACTAAAGATCGCTACCCCAGGGGTGCAGGTGAAAGGTATGGGGGCCCATGTTGTATCTTTTGATCCTACTGGTGAAGGAGCCGGCACATCCAGCAAGATATGAACTGCCTTTTTGGCAGTTGTCACAAGACTCACTCTGGCTTTTATAACCACAAGACCTTTTTTGAAAAACACAAACTGGGAGAGGTGAGATCCACCTGAAAGACTGAGGCAAAAGTATCCTTGCTAACAGCCTGGCCAAACTTGTGCCAAGGCCTTTCAAATCGTGTTTGCCTGAGGATGATGATAACAGCCTGCAGTTAAGTGAGGGAAGGGAGATCAGCGTCAGTGAGTACATGGGGAAGGGTGATGGGAGCAGGAAAGCCCTAAGGAGGGTAAAGCAGGTCAAAAAGGGGCCCTCCTCACATGCTCAGACACAAACGCACAGAGCCAGGGAAACAGAGAGGAGGAACTAGAGTCTGGACACAACTGGACACAAAACTACCACAACACTGGGATAACTGAGCCATGGTGGGGTAGGTTGCCTAGATACCTAGATACTTCGATATTTCTAGATGTCTAGAAAGTCATAGCATTGAAAACAGATAAAATCCCAGCACTGCTCCCTCCTAGTGGTATGGCATTACTGCTTCATCAGTGAAACCAGGAGCTCCCTGAGGGCTCTGCAGGCTTTGTATTTCTTAAATCTGTGGGCAAATAAGGTCAGTGTTGTTGGTTAATCAGTGTGTTAAGTACAATTTAACTGTAAAAGATCAGGATCCTCAGGAGACTTGAGTGAGTGTTGCTTAGTTTGTGAATTCCAGACTGGCTAAGGAGAAAAATTAAGGACCTATTTTTTCAGATCAACCTAATACAGCAAAGTCTCTGAGCAGGCAGAGGAAGAGGACTTTGGGTGGAAGAAATTTAGAGAAAACAGACAGCAGTGATGTCTCAGGCATCTAAGCAGGCTAGAGGCTGTGTTTACAGACTACTTTGTTAGAATAAGGTAACTGTATTTCACTAAGGTGAGTTCTATGCTCCTAATATCTGGTTTAAGACCCAGTAGCACTGGTCACCACATCCTATCATTCAGATGTCTCTTTCCCATGTGTGGCCGAAGAAATCTGGTCATGCTGGTTGTGTTATTTGTGCAAGACGTGCTTCCCAAAAGGAGCTGTGTATTTCTTGAACACAGAAATAAAAAGATGTTCTCATAAGCAGAAGGCTATATGCTAAGGGCCATGTCATGTCCTCTTCCTTGGCTCTCCAATGCAAAGCCAGACAAATCTCATGAAACAACGCAATGTGTTTCTTGGGTTTTTAGAGTTGAGGAATGTGACTGCTATCAGTGCAGCCACAAACAGAATGTACACAAGCCCTGGGAACATCTTGGAGAACAGAAATTATCAAGGGAACATAGGAGTTATAATAGCTCCCACAGGAGCACCAGTCAACATTAAAGTGTTCGTGTTATGACTGGTTAGTGCTGATGATGGAGTTTAAGCTTTTGCTTTTCCATCCAAAGTGCACAGCCCTTTTAAACTAAAACAGTCTGCATATATGCCACAGGAAAATTATTTCTGTAGTGATACTGATGTGTGTTTCAGCGAAGATCCGCGAATTATCACAAAGTTACATATGGTCTGAGATTCTTTGGTGCAGAAAACAATTTTCTTCCTTTAAATTGCTTTTTTAACTTACCATTCTTTCCTGGAATGCTGTCCATTGTAAACTCATAGATCCTCTGTAAACCCATGTAAACTCTGTTCCCTTGAAAATGATACGGAAAATGACTCAGATGATTTGTCCTTTCCTGGCACATACCCTTCATAGGATGATGTTAAGTAGGAAAAATACTGATAGAGTCTTCTTCTGCCCTATCTGGATCCTATTAAACTTTCTGTGAAATGACTAGAAAGATTTCCATCACCTTTCAGGGCACCTGGACTTGTACAAGAGCTGTGAGGGAGGTGGACTGCTCTCAGACTTGTTCTCGTGTTCTCATAGCAAATGCAAAGCCAGATTTCTGTGAGTACTGCACATACTGTGCAGAGTCTGTGAGCCTCTTTCAGTCCATTGCTATTTATAATAGCTGATGATTATACTTCATTTTTCACCCTGATGGTCCCAAAGGACATTGCAAACATCTGGTTGAACAGCAATCCCTGGATCAGCGACTGTTGTAATCCAGCTGCTACCAAACTAAGGCATGACAACTGCTTAGCACTCGGAAGGCAGGGAAAACTGTGGCATCTTTAATCCTCGGACCACTATTATTACTGTTCTCTCCAGGACATTTTTCAGGATTTCCAGTACATTTTCCAGTATTTCACGCATCAGACAGCTCAGCTGGAGGAGTAGTTCTGAAAAACAAAATGTCCAAAAATCACAGGAGAATGACTGCTATGCATCAAGAACCTGAAATAAGGCACCTGCCCATGGGCAGGCATTTCATCACTGGTCATCTGTTGACCTGGGACATTCTAGAGAGAAAGAAGAGATCCTCAAGTATGCTCCCAGGTGGACCTGCCCTTCCTTGTTGGGGTAGCCTTGTGTCCACCAATGAATTCTCTGATCTTTTATGTGACTCAGAATTTTATCTGGTAACTCCTGTTACCGGATCCACTGAGCTTAGAGTCTTGGTTGATTCCTCGCTTTTAGAAAGCTATTCTGTATTGCTTTCAAGTCTTCCAGTAACAAAATACACCCCACAGTGGCTGATGCATTGTCCCAATAAATTATTATACTTCCTTTTAAAAGGCACAGCTCATTCTTGCACTAAATTGGGTTAACGTCTTCTTTCAGCCGTGAGAACACTGAATACACAGTTTTCAGACACTGAGTTTATGTGCATAAATCTGCTCCAATAATAAACTTTTGATATCTGGTTTGCTTTATCAAGGGAAGAGATTACAAATCTGGTAAGCCTTTTTCCTCTTGGAGTCCTGATGTTAAGTGATATAAAACACTTTGAAAAAGACGATCTTTCCTAGCTAATGTGATTTCCTAGATTAACATGTGCCCATGACTAAAGTTCTTCCCTTTCCTGACATATTTCAACATATTTATGGCATCTTTGGCTATGACTATACAAGTAAACTGAAGAGAGTCTGGCCTTGGGCTCAAGCACTTTATAGGACCATGTGCACTGTTAAATCTTTAGTGCTCTCCCTTGCATGGGTTTGGCCTAAGCAAACTGATCATCCCCTCCCCACCCCCACCCAATAGACTGGAGGATACTGGCATTTCAAAAATCGGAAGCAGGATGAGAAGCCCACAGTGCATATTTGTTTTGAAAGTCACTGAGATGCGCTGGGTGAGGCCGGCCTAGCGGGGTGTATGGTGGTAGCTGTGTACGTGCAAGACATGCTTAAGGCAGAGGGCAGGCAATGCCTTGTTATTTTATTCACAAAGTATAAACGCAGCTTTAATGAAAGCCTAAGTAGTCATTATGGCAGACTACTACAGGAGTGTAGTAATAAAACAGTTCCCCAGGGTGCGTGAGTACCTGCAGCCCATCCAGAACCCCTGGGGAACACCTGGCTGGAGCTGTTGGGTGGCTGGTAGAGAGCTGTAGATGCACAGATTGTTTTTCTGCTGAAGGAGGAGTTGATGTATGCCTCCAGGGCAGGTCATGCTTCCAGCTTGTGCCCAGAGCGCTCCAAGCTTCTATCTAGCTGGGAAATCCCAGCTGCCTATGGAGTAGCCATAGGGGCGTGTGCAATTGTTACCGTCTATGATGTGTGGTGACACAATCAGTCAAAACATCCATTGCGTTTCACTGTTATGTTTTATATACAACACCCTACTCATCTCTTTGCAGGAGACGTATCCACAGAGGTATGTAGGTGCTTCACCATTTTCAGAAGCCAAACTCCCCCACTTTCACAGGGAATAGGTACCTAAATGCTTTTGTAGTGCAAGTAAAGAGCCCTAGAGGGAGAGCGGCTATTTTTAAAAGAAAAAAAACCTCTTCCTACTCTCTCTTTGTCCTTTCTTTCCTCATTTCTGTTGCATTCTTCTTACACACAGCAACATTATTTTTGTCTGTATTTGAATGAGTGTATATATTATGTTACAGTTGTATAATATTATTGCTATAGATATTAATTTGGCAAGTAAAATTGCCCCCTACATACCTTAATGAAAATATAGCATACTTTAGAATTCATCTGAGTCAGATTTAATTTCTTGACAAGTTGTATATTTTAAAAAAGTCATTTCGTAAAAATTAAACATAGTGCTTATTCAATCATCTGTTGCAACCATCTGCCGCTGATATATTAGTTTGATTTATCATCCTTAGCCTGACAGGGCCCAATCCTGTCCCCAAGGAAGTTAATGGCAATTTTATTATTCCCTTCACTCAAAGCAGGATAGAAACTTCATTCAACTTACTACTTAGGGTGAATTATAATGTAATCTTCTTCTACTACTCTGCAGTTAAGATTTTAAAGTTTCTGTACCAATGGTATTGTGATATTGTAATTTTTTCAAGTTCTATTTAAATATAACTTTCCCATCATAGGCATTTGTGCAATCTCCTATAGGTTAATGATATCTTAAAATTCACGAGAAAAAGTAGCACTTTTAAGTACAAAGGTATTTTGAAGGGTACTGAGTTACAGTCAATGACCTCTTTCAGCTGTCACTTATTTGGTACCTGAGCCACCTGGTGCACTAATTTTTTCTTTTCAGTTGAAGGTTTTTCTCAAATAGGTATAGTTGGTTTACATTTATGCAGTTTCCCACAAGTATATTATCTTTTTTATTCTTATATTATATAAAGCAATTACATATTATACAGTAATTGGAGTTTATAGTTGCTACCTTAAAAAGGTATTGTAACGTCTACTTAAACTACAATATTTTCCTTAAATCTTGTTATTGCTGGCTGCATGCTATAATTGGAAATAAAAACCTTGTGTTTGCAAGTGCACCCTATCCAGATATTTCAGATGAGATGCTTCAAGATTAGCTGCTGATTTTTCTAATAAAACAGCAGCAGGATATTTTCTATTCAAATATTTAAAAAATACTTATTCATAAGCACATGCCCAATTTCTATATAAAGAAGGATTCTTTTTGAAAAGAATGCAGTACTACTTCAACTATCCATTTATATGTATGAAATCCAGCCATATTAGACATACACACACCTGCCTCAACAGATGTTATCATTAAACGCCTATACAAATGTTTTTATTTTGACAGCCATAGATCATATTTTTCCCATGAACTACAAATACTAGATGCCTCCTACCTTCAAAGACAGCTTTTTGGGGATCTAACTTGAAAGAGGGCATGTTTAATGACAAATAAAGTCTCAGCCATGAATATTGAACAGCTACAGGAGCTGACCATTCCCAGAAACGTTTATGGTAGTGAGCAGAGTCAACAGTGAAGCAGCAATACTGTTAACTCCCATGCAAATTTCAAAGCACTAGGCCTAGATGAAATCAAAGCTTAAGTATAAAAAATGAACACATTAAAGCACTAATCCACACCTTATGATATTAAAAATTACTCAGTCTTCAGTATATCACACCTTCCTACAGTGGGAAAAATGAAGTTGACAGCTGTGTATAAATTAATGGTTATTCCAGTAGTTATTGTAATGTACACACAAAAATTGGCTGTGGCGTATCCTCTGGGGCACAGTCTAAGGGTATGTGACTAAAGATGCTGCTGTCTCCAGTGAAATTCTGCATGTTAGCCCTAGTCCAGATTATACTAATAACTTAAGTGCATAAAGTGGTTATGACCAAATTATGGATCACATCTGGAATGGCAGGAGCTGAGCACAGCAGGTTGCGTTTAGTATTTGTAAAGTCCTTGGAAAGAAGGTATCCTGCAACAAAGAAGATGCATCTGAGTTACCATAAGAAGAGACGTTATCTAACAGTGTGATTCAGGGATCTCATGAAACTTCTTCAGTAACTGCATTTATCGTGCTTAGCCAGACATTCAGTCTTCACTTCCAACTCCCTGACCTCTCCTTGGGTAAACTGTATGTATAAGTGAAATAATTACAATGAAGTGTTTCTACTCTGAAGAAATAATAAATGGAAATAAAAATGCTTATGATCCCTGAGTCTGTTGATAAATCCAGACAAGGGTCACTGGGCAGGGGAAGGAACTGCTTTTTCATTCTGCACAAGTGCATGATTTCATGTGCTCTCCTTCTCAAAAAATGAGATTTTTATTTGCTTTTCCAAGCAAGAAGTTTAAAATAAATGAGTGAGTTGGAAAAAAAACCTGCCTGTTCCTCCCACTTAGGAACCTACTTCTCTCCACTGAATATAAAGAGAAGACTGATGATCAGGAAAAGTCTGTCAACCCCAAAGGTGAGGCATCTGCACCTTCACAGAGCGTGAAATTAAAGTGTGACTCTCACTGTCATAGGTTGTTGGAGATGTTACCTGTTCAATTAGGTTGGAAAAAGTTACTAGAGGCATTATTGGCAGAAAAGATAGTTTCAAGTTCATTAATACAAAGATACAAATTTTGGTTCAGGAAGCCTCTAACATGAAGCATGCTGGAAACTGGGAATGCATACAAGGGTAGGTATGACTTCTTGCATTCCCCAGCTCTGCATTTTTCCCTGGGCACAAATTTCTGTCCCCTTGGAGCACATTTCTGAGAATAGAGAGGAGAAGAAGGTGACTGGGTCACCACGGGTTTGTCAGGATAAACCCTGTCTGACCAATCTGATTGTCTTCTACAATAACATGGATGGATTTGTGAACAAGGAGAGAGCAGGGGATGCCATTTGCCTCAAGTTTGGCAAGATTTTTGGTACTGTCTCCCACAATGTTCTAGTGTCCATGTTTGGACACCGCTGTCAGGCTGAGTGGGTAACTGGATGGATAAGAAACTGGATAGGCAAGCTGACAAAAAGAAAAGTACACACTGAAATAAAAGCTAGAGAAAAAAATAGACCGCTTTCTTGAGGTCTTTCTTCTTTTTATTTTCCTATTGGGAGACCAAGAAGGTGGGGGCTGGAGCAGTTATTCTCTGAGGAAAGGCTGGGGGAGATGGATTTACATAGCTTGGAGCAGAGATGGATTGAGGTGAACCGAACAGCAGCCACCAGTGCCTATGTGGAGGTCATCAAGGATGTGTAACTGAGCTCATCACAGCTGTGTAGGGTGGGAAGACAAAGGACAATGAGCATTAACTGAAACAGAAGAGGTTCACCTTCAATATAAGGAGAAACTTTTTCCCCAAGAGGACAGTCAGGCAGAGGCACAGGTTTTGCATTCTTTGTCCTTGGATATTTTTCAGGCCCCAACTGGAAGAAACCCTGAGCAGCCCAGTCTGACCTCAGAGCTGACCCTCCTGTGAGCACGAGGTGGGACCAGAGGCTTCCTGAGGTCCCTTCCAGCCTGAACTATCCTGTGATTCTGTGGTCCTGTCATCCTATGATTCTCCATTGCTTGAGATAAAGAGCAAGGCCAAAAAGGACCTTTTGTCTGACCCAACATCATCATCCCACTATTCTTCACTAATAGATGACAAAGTCATGAACAACTAAGCATGAAGGTGGTTTTTTGGAAGTAATTTATTCTCCTTGTTGATTCCCCAATTCATGTATTTTATTCCACAGCGTTCTACCAAAATGAATAAAAATATAATGAGGAAATGTATTTTGTGTCAATCACTTAGCTAGGAAGTCTCAAATCAAAGGGAATTCTTATGGCATGGTTTTCTTACATATCCTGTGAGGTGCTTGCTATTTACCCTAATAAACATTGTTAATAAGAATTCTCATAGAGTATTAAGAATATTTCTAATTTCTCTCAAGAAAATAATTAAACACATCTCTTCCAAACAGATACATAGAAAAGTTCTACCTGAATAAAATGCCTGATGATTATGGTACCAATAACAGGCTGAGATGTAGATTTAAGCAACACGCTCTTATCTGATATCTTTAATCAGAAGTTTTAAACTTTTTTGAGATCTCTTTACTCCCTCTTTGAAAAAAAAAAAAAAGAAAGGAAAAATCCTTCAGGATTAATAGAGTCACTGGCCTCCTGCTTGAATAAAAATTGTAATTAGAATTTAGCAATTGTGAATGAAGAAGGACAGAAAGAATTGAAGCCTCAAATTGCTATTTCAAATGTCAGGAAAGGCTGAGTGAATCTGAACTTTGGACACATTAAGTATGTGAGACCTGGGGGTTGTTTAATCTAGACAGTGGGAGCTATAATCTGTTCTAATATAAGTGGATGCAACCTCATTTCCATAAATGAAGACAGAGCAGTACTTAGCCGTGTATCCCGATCACCTTCTATATTATAGGCTGTGTTAGATTAATGTGCTGCTTTTTACTTCCTATTTTCTCTATGGTCTTTGGCAAGTACTTCACCTTTATAGGTGGCATTCATTTCACCTCATTTTGTCTTTTAAAAGTTAGAACTGCACTCGTATAGACACCAGAGATTCTAACTTGAGAAATTGTTTTTTCTTCCTGCAAAAGCACAAAACTCACCCACTGGGATTTTTAACCCTTGGGGAGCAGCAAGGACTCAAGCTGTGATGGTGTGCCCCACTACCAACCTGACCTTTATCTCCTGTAACCCTGCCCAAGTGATAACGACCCATGGTGGTCATAATGTGAGCATCTAGTCATGATGGCTGCATCCAGCTCAACATGGTTTTGGGGAGATAGATTGCAACACAATAACCAAGGGCTAACTTGAGCAAAGTGCCCACCTAACCACAATACTGGTACTGTTGTCAATATGCAAATATGACTGTAAGTCAATCACCTTACCCCCTTAAATAGTGAACTGCCTAAGAACCCTTTGAGCTCTCCTACACGGCAGCAGGCTGCAAGCCAGGATCTCCCCTTGAGTACGGACACCTCTCAAGGTTACTTCTTGAGATTAAGAGATTCCTTGCCAAGATAGATCCTCAGTAAGTGGTTTATAGCATGCTAAACTTTGAAATCTTAGCTAAGTGATATAAAGGATTGATTTGTGCATATATAATCCTTCAGATATAAACTGTTGACTAAGTCTGGGGCTAGGATTGAATCCAGCCGCACCTAGACTCTTCTCTGAGAAGGAGTTTAGAAAGCAAGGGAGTCCTTTCTGAACCTCAACTGAATGTGAGGGTCCCCCTGACAGTTCTGTCTGACCCAGTCCTCTATGCAGTAAATAACCAAGTGTGCCTTGCCATGAAATCTTGTTAAACCGTTGTCACATTTACTATCAAACTTTGTTAAACCCCTGTTTTATATCAATAAATGTATCACTGTTTCTCCCTATGAGTGAAGTACATCACTCCGTCCACGACACCAGCAAACCACCAGTGACCCTCTGATCTGACCTCCTTCTACCAGACACTAGCACTATAGATTCCTGGCCTTGCTGCCTGCTGTTCCCCACACTGATGTTCCAGTTATCAGTGAGAATGCTGGTAGCACTGACAATTAAATCAGTTTCCACTTTCTTCTGTCTCCCGGCCCACAGGACATCTTTTAACAGTTTTCCCACTGGCTTGCCAGATGGATTCTGCTGCCCTTAGTGCCCAGGCTCCAGTTTTTGCTTTCCAAAAGTGTTATCTTACTCCAGACACTTTTAGGAACAGTTAGGCTTAGACTTCAAAATACCATTATGCTCACAACCTTTCTCCAGTTTGGCATAGAATCATAGAATCATAGAGTCATAGAATCATAGAATAGTTTGGGTTGGCAGGGACCTTTAAATGTCATCTAGTCCAACCCCACTGCAGGGGGACATCTTCAACTTGAATTTAAGATGTGGAGGAAAGCTATGAAGATAAGTAGCAGAGGTAGGACTCTGACTTCCTTAAAACAGACCTTGGCTTGTTTAAGCCTTTGTTAGACAGAATCCCTCGGGAAGCTGCCATCAGAGGAATGGTGCCCAGAAGGGCTGGCTGATATAAAATAAATAAATACCTTACTGAGAGAGCCGGAGCAACCCAGAAAACTTGGCAGAAGTACTTTTTTGTGAAGTAAAATAATAATAAGAAGAAATACTATGAGAATTGGAAAACAGGGCAGCTACTAAAATGACTTAGTAAAGGATGATAAGGAGATGGCTTAGATATCTGACACCTTTTTTCTGTAAGTCTTCACAGCCAAAACCTGTTCCCAGACACTGTGTGCATCAGCACTTTTTGAGAAGGAGAGGGACAGCCAACAGTAGGGCAGCAACAGGTTAGTGTTACTACTAAGTAACTATTCCTCTGAATTTCGTGACTGTGAGACCACATCTGGGGTAACGTGCCCAAGAAAGACACAGACATACTGGGGTGAGTCCAGCAGAGGCCACCAAGGCGATCAAGGCACTGAAGATCATGATATATGAGGAGAGGCTGAAAGAAGTGGATTTGTTCAGCCTTGAGAAGAGAAGGGTCTAGAGAGATCTTATTGCTGTCTTCAACCACCTGATGGGAAGGTACAGAGGAGGCTCCTCAGCGTGAAGGTGGAGACACAGTAGAAATAGGTTGTGACACAATAAATTCCAGTTAGGTACAAGGAGAAAAAAATCTTTACAATGAGGGTGGTCAAACACTGTCACAGGCTTCCCAGGGAGGCTTTGGAGTTTCCATCCTTGGAGACATTTAGAGCTTGATACAATAAAATATAATATACTTTGAGTCTAATATAGAAGCTAAATAAGTGTGCACTGGACAAACAGGCTCTTGGGTGGGTTGAAAATCATCTGGACTACCGTGTTGAATAGTAAGAAATGTGGTAGTAGCCAATGGCACAATATTCAGATGATAACTCGTATGTATCCTAGAGAAATGTAGTAACACCATTGAAATCTGGGTTGGAAGGGATGCAGGCATGGTTCCTACCAGCCGATTTGAAGGAGAAGCCACTTCACCAGGATTAGTTGGTGCGTGAGATACTCTAAGGCCATAGTTTTACTGAAAATTACTGCATTTTTGCATTAACAAAGCATTTAACCAGGCTAAGAGGTATCGGTATTTCTCTGAGGTGAGTACAGCATTTTTCCTCTTGCAATGTGGTGCGATCACACAGCAATGCAGTTACTAAAGTCACAGACCTTTCTCTGAGTCAGAGACTGCCTTTTTCTTCATGTTTGTACAATAGCTAGCAATGTCAGATACCAGCCTGTTTGCATCTATGGAACATCACAGATGTGTGCTACGTATGTGTACTATGCCATGATTATAATGTCAAGCAGTTCTCCCTCTAAAGCTTTTTTTAGCTATGTTGCAAGCATTTTTTTTTCCTTTCATCTTATTTTAGTGACTTATGTATTTAGAAGTATGAAAAATCGGATATATACCATGACTTTTTTTAATAAGTATTTCCCAGTAAAAGATATTCTAAAATATAAAAAATGCAGTGTACCATTAGGCTATTACCCTTTGTGCATTAGAATTTGCTCTTTTTAAGTGCACTTTCACACTGATTGAAGTTAATGATTGAATCTTCTGCTTTAATTACATGTGTCAGAAGTAATTTATCAACAGAGAAGTAATTAATCCGTGCTTTAATAAGCAATATCTCATATGATCTGTAAAAGAATTTTTAATCTGCTTTTCTGGCCCTTGGAAATCCCAAGGATATTTTAAATGAGATTAAGTGAGAACCATATTTTCTTAAGTTATTCACTACCAGTTGTTTTTAGCGGTAGCTTATTAAAAGAAATGAGGTAGGAAATTAAGAAATTTTGATAAAACTCAGATATAGATTTCGTTCCTCAAAACATCAAAAAAAGTGTTTTAAACCCCTGAATACCCAGCTATTCACAGAGCTTTCAGCAGAGCAATTTCACATGCAAAACCATAAACAGCACAGTCATATTTGTTCATAAAATTGAAATAACAGGCATCTCTAAAATCTGAGAAGGCTATTCCAAGCTATAGGTTGGTCTGATTCATTAATAAGGTTAATGATAACATTGTATTGAAGATGTCACTCACAAGACATTCAGTGAAAGCCAATAAAATGACAAAGTTTAGCTTAATTACAGCTTTGTTAACCAACAAGAAATAGGGCTTTTATATTGTAAAAGACCAATAAATTAAGGGTTGCTGTAACACGCATATGCCTTTAAAATAGAATGGTATCCTGCTAGGAAATTCAATAGAGCTGGCTAATAACTAACTGCAATGAATAAATCAGGGATAATGAGTAATACTCATTCTGTTGCACAGCTCTGCAAAACAGAAAATGCATCTTAGAACAGAGGCCTACTTCTTTGCTTAAATATATCAGTGCTACCTTACAATAAAACCTTAGATTTGACTGAAGCAGTGTTTTGATAAAGCATTTCTAACACTGGACAAAATTATAGAACATCATTTTATACCATGTCCTTCAAAAAACACTTGCAAAACATGCCTTCCTTGCATTTTCCTGTCAAAATCATAGAATCGTAGAATGGTTTAGGTTGGAAAGGACCTTAAAGATCATCGAGTTCCAACCTCCCTGCCATGGGAGGTGACATTGATATTTAAAGGGCACTCTTTAAAGGGCACTGGACATCTATGAAAAAAAGATGATGATGGAAAACATCAATTTGGAAATGAAGACTTCCGTTTTTTTGGTTTTGGAGCTAATCAGACAATGCAATCACCGTTTATTCTACTATTTTCTTAATTGAGCATACTGAGTTCTGTGCATAGTATTTTATGGTGTGATAATCATTATTTTTTTCTGAGTGGTCAGATGGCCAACAATTTATTTATAAATGCTTACACGACCATTAAAGGTTTCATGAAGCTTAGCATGGACAATTATTTACGCTGAGAGAAGGCTGGAAGTAATTGACTATTTTTCATGCACTAGTCTCATCTTTATAAAATGCCAGTCACCAATCATAAACAGGAATTCTATGCAATTCAAAGAGCCAATCACAGTCAGCAGGTAGCAAGTAGTCACGATGAAGCATTTAAAAAAAAAAAAAACAACAGCTTTCCATAGGCTTAATTTTGTGAATAATATGCCATCACAAAAAAAAAAAAAAAAAGAACAAACAAACAAACACCAAACCCAAAACCCCAGGTTGAGTTGGTTTGGGGTTTTTTTAGTGAATAGTTCAATCAGCAGTATCTAAAATGTAAGGAGTACTCCAGCCCTACCACTGAAATGAATCTAACCTCTGTGATCCTCCCAGATTTCAAAAGGGGAATTCTACCTAAGCTGAAGAAAGCATATGTATCAGATACTTATATAAATGGATGGATATGGATGTGGATATGGATATTCTCCTTATCAGAAGTGTTAAAGATGGCCACAAAAATTCACTTAATCGCAAATATTTGGGAAGAAAGCTAGCTAACCCTTAACAGTACATGGAAGGAAGACGTTGTTGGTTCATCAGACGTAATTAGATAATAGTTGTTTCATTTCACCTTTTTCTAGCCAACCTGAATTCTTTGTGCAGAGGCTGTGGGTTCACTGGCATAGCACCACCCAGTTATGGTTTTCCTTTGTTACTGTGGAAGAGTGGATCCCTCAGTTCTACCCAAGCACAGAGCTCGTTCTCTCTGCTGCCTTCGCTCACCTCCTCTGGCAAATCTCAACATGATAATTATTTCTTGAATAGTTCTCACACTCTATTTTACCTGCTCTGTTTTATGCATATTAAGTTTTCAGACACCTGCTGTATTGTATTTAGTTTTTTACTCCTCTATACATGTCCAGTTCTTCCAATGCTATTTATATCTTGCCTTTAAACTTGTGTCTGTTCTACATCAGTAAATTACTCTGGAATCTATCCCACACATATCTAGTATAACACCACGTGTCGGTACACTATACCCCATCAGATGATGGCTAGGTCAGTTATATTTCTTTGTGTCTTTCTATGAAAACAACACCTGAGGTTTATAGCAGACACCGCTGTGACAAGTTCTCATGGGTAGTGTGTTGCCTGAACATCCTTTTGATTTCACAATGTGTTGCCATGTGTTGTGGGATGCATGGACCAGGCTGTTCCCTCATCGCAGAGCCCATTCTAACCAACAGAGTGAAGAGTCATGGAAAGCTCGTTCACCACGTGGTATTTTTCAGGGGGATTCAGAGATCCATTGGATGCTCAGTTCTGGAGTCTAGAGCAAGATGGTTCTTGCACAAGGACAGAGGACAAACTGTCTCCCCCTGAGGAGTCTGACATCAGGGCTCTTCCTCTTCTCTGCTTTTTGCAGACAAACTGTGCCGTGTGTAGGTTGCCAAACTTCAGATTAAACAAGTTGTTTCTCACTTACCATGTTTTCCACAGTAAAGAGGTGAAACTGAGTTTTGCACGGACACAGCAATCATTCCTGTTCCTTAAACAATTAGTCTAAACACCTTTAAAACAACAATATGGATGTCCAGAGGAAGCACAGTCTGTTAAGAACTTCAGTTGTTTGCTTCGTCGTGTAACAGTCTTTTTGTCTCGTAGCTCTTTTTTCTCACCTGTCTTAACTCTAACTGTCTGTTCATGCCCTCACACAGGTAAGAAGGCAGCCTTTGACTCTGGGCTTCTCTGGGAGTGTAGACACTGAAGCTGTATCTCTCTATTCCTACGCTCCACCCTCATTTACTCCAGGATGTTTCTTTTCTTGCCACACAGCAACACTGAAGTCAATAACTAATTGAAGCATTGGACAAATATCACCCCTGTCAAAACCCTGCTGAAAGCTCAAAGGGTTTCAATGTCCTTTTGAGGTTGCCTTGAATATAACTCCGAAGATAGACCTAACCAGAGGGCTGGACCAGACAACAGCTAGAGGTCCTTTCCAACCTAAATTTTTCCATGATCTTATCAAAACCAATTTTCCCATCAGCCCTCAACATCATTTTCATGCTTATTGCTCTGTTACTTCAGCTTCTTTTTCTCCAAGATCTTTCACCAGACTTCTCAAAAACATACACAGTATATTGGCCTTCATTACCTTTTATTGTGCCTGGATGGGGTAGAAAGGGAAAGTTCAGAAGTTACTTATCGTTTAAAAACTCAGACCCAGAGGTATGGCAAAAGAATGTGGAAGGCACTGAAACTGAGAATATTTTCTGTTCAAGTTTATACACTCTAATATTTTATGCTATTCTTCTTTAGTTTAGCTGGAGATTATAATATGTTCTTGCTGTCTGCAGTGGGGAATGAAAAATGCTGGTGTTAAGCTTGGTGCCATATGGCAAAAGTGTTGATCACATCCAAACCAAGAGTCTTCTTTCTAGTTTTACATGTTCTTCCATGACAGTAGCATTGCTTGATGGCTAATGTCCCTACTGCACAGATAAAAAGGGTTTCTTCTCAAAGTGCTCTGGTAAAGAGACCTATATACACAATAAGTCAAGCAACAGAGAAGATTGCTTAAGGAGGTTGTGCAATCTCCATGTTTGGAGGTTTTCAAGCCTTGTCTGGATGAAGCCCCAACCAGTGTTGTTCAACCTGAAGCTGACACTGCTGTAAGCAGGAGGTTGGATCAGAGGCCTGCTGAGGTCCTTTCCAGCCTAATTATTCTGTGATCCCAACCCTGCTCATTTGCTAATACATCCTCTACGCAGAGCCACACTTGCTTCTATGAGTTTGACAAAAATAAACATCTCCTATACCCCAGCCCGGTGGCATGGTGAGTACTAGGTGATATGGAAAGAGAACACAATGAAATCTGTTCCTCACCTTCCCAGTTTATCACTTCATCAAAATGCTGCCTCACGACCAGATTCAAAACACGTTGCATCCAGTGAAAAAGTTGACCTTTCGCTTGGTATATTGTTCCTTCTGCTCCAGAGTGTTATCAGGAGACAGACTTCAGTCCTGGCAAGGCTTCAGCTCTGTGAAGAGAAAGGACTATGTCTGATGTGTGACCTGAAATAGTGGTGTATCCGCATTTGTCATCCAAAGAAAGTGAGGAGTCTTTACAGGAAAGGCTGCTTTCTTAAGGTACCCAGGAGACCTTGGTGCACTATTTCTTGCCCTGCCGCCTACTTCTGCTCCGTTCAAGCAGCACTGGCTGCTGGGGCTTCCTGCTGTTGCATCACACCATCACTCCTCACTGCTCTAGTGTTGTACCACCATTTTGCTTTAGTTTTTCACACTTCTGCTCTGAAAAAGAAAGAACATGTAACATCAAGAACAATATAAATTTTCATACATATTTAAGAAAACGCAAACAATCCTTAAATAAACTGTTCTCTCCCGATTACTGCTTATGACCTTTGTACCACAAGACTGCAAATTGTTGCTTTAGGCAAAGATGACCATTCATCCTAGACAGATTTAGAGATGGTTAATTGGTGCCAGACTTTTACACATCTTTAAATTATAATCTTTGCTCCATTTTATGACACATTTTCCTTTTAAACAGAAATATCATTCAAAGTTGATTAAAAATATATATGCAAAGAGAACATCTTTTCAGTGTGCTTGTTGGTTTATTTCCTTTATCTCTTCTTCTCTCCACCAGATTTTAATGGAAAAAAAAATATATATATTTTTTTTTTATATACATCTTCAGTCTCCCATTCTCAATGAAACTCTCTGGGAATATTACTTAAGGGAAAGATGCCTCCTTTTTAGGCCAGAGGCTAGCAGAGGGATTAAAAAACAGTCTGGGATGAGGAAGGAGAGTAGATTGTCACATGGAGACTAGAAAGAATGGAAAGGGAAAGAAAAGCAGAGGGCAAGGGGGGCTGGGATCATGAATGGAAAGAGAGATTAGGAAGTAATGGAAGTAAAAAATCAGTTGGAAGATGGATTTTAACTGTCAGCTCAGACCCAAAGATGCTGTGGGGCAAGGGGAACTCAGGTGAATGAGTGAGATGGGAAGAGGGTCAAAATTAGTTTTTCAGCTGTGGTAAGAACAGAAGGAAAAGGACTAAGGGGAAGATTTGATATGTTGGAAGGGGGGAGGCATTCAGAGCTGGCTGAGCAAAGGGATGGCCAATGAGCCAGAACTTGAATAAGAACTCTGAGGTGGCAGAGGGACCAGGAAACACCTGGGACAGGGGGTAAAGGGAAGGGTGCATTGGTGGAGGGGCTGTGCAGCAGAAGTGATGAGCTGGGAAGAGGACAGGGCTGAAAAGGGCAATGTTGAGACAGTGTGAGACAGGAGAGGGGTGATCAAGACTTGTGGACAAGGCAGCCATAGATGCATTAATGCAAATTGCAGTCCTACTCGTTCCACAGAGTACATGTTTGGATATTCTGGACCCTGCTTTTGTTTGTGCCAACAGTCTCATTTGCCTTTTTTTTTATACCCATTAAAATAAATTTTAAATTACACATAATTAATGAGAGAAAATAGCTCCACATTTTAAAAGATATGTTGCTTTATAAAAATAGAAAGAATATAAATAAAGACTATCTGTCTTGCCTAGACAAAGTGCTGCAATTCAGAGCTGTTTGCTCTGGTAAATATTTAAAATATGCTTTTTCTTCCTGAACTGAGAAACAAGATGACTTGTAAAGCCACACAGCCAACTAGTTCAAGCAGATGGTGAGTGACCTCAGCAAACAGGAAAAGAAAAGTGAATGGATTACCGAATTTGTCTTGATATTAGGTCTACAATATCTGTCTTCCAAGGGGAATTTCTGAGGTACTTGTTTTATACCATTCACTTAATACTTTTTCTCCTAAGTCTGGTTTTTAGGTCAGAGAAAAATTGTCCTTCAACATCTTCTTGAAATGGTCTTATCTCAACTATTGGACACAATCACGTTGAGATTTTCCTGCATAGTACAAACTGTGGTTGTTTTCACATTTGTGAATACAACAAAGAGATTGTTTTACCCTGAAATTTATAGACTAAACTAGACTAGACTAGATGAGACTAGACTAGAATAGAAGTGTTTACTTGTATTTTGAAGAAGATAGAAGAAGACAAAATGGTTCTCCATGTAGTTCCAGTGTGTTCATGTGAGTTACATGAAGGAAGATGGAAAATATCCAGTTCATTTTATTTTCATGTTAATGAATATTAAAATCCTATGAAGGACAAAGCCAAATTCATCAAAATTTTTGTATTTATAGTTAACAGAAGTGGAGAACTGTGAAAAAAAAGTTATACACTATTTCTATGATACTCATTTAATAAACTTGCAGAAAAGGTTGACAAATATGTTCAGCTTTGGATGACTGTTGTATTCCCCTCATGCCTTGGCATTCAGGGTAGAAATAATTATAGATGGGTCCGAGTCTTATCCCTACTAGAAGGATGAAGAACTTTATGGGAATGAGAAACAGAAACAAGACAATATAACATTCAGAATTAAGACTGATATTTGGACAGGGTAACAGCATCATGAAAACTATGGAATACTGAAGTACAAATACAGAAATGTGTGTATGCATGTATGTATGCATAATTATATACATATTTATAGCTACAAATAACCAGTTCATCCAGAAACTTGTAATGAGCATGAACTTTTCAGTTTGCACTGTCCAATGATGTGTCCTTTGCCAAGGTTTAATTTTGTCTGCTATAATGCTGTCACCAATCTTGGCAATTAGCTACCACTATCTATTTTTGCCTATCTCTGTAGACAGAGTCCAGTCTTTGACTGCACTCTACCACCCCATGACTATTAAATTTCCTTAACAGCCTCTTTCAGGACATTTGATCTTTCTCTTTTCTGTGTTCAAATGAAGTGTGAGCTTTAACAACTTTCAGTGGTATATACCAGACTTCTAGCAGAATAAACTGGCAGAGTAGTCTCCCGGACTAACTTATCTTCTAGAAGTTATTCTGACTTGTCTCCATCCCCAAAAGATCTGAGAGTTTTCCATCCTTGTCTGTAACATCTGTAATGTAAGACTGGCTATCAAAAAGGCTAAAGAACTTTTATTTGCATATGAAAAAAAGGTCTATGTGTGGGATCTGATTTTGTATTCTTATTGCATTCTTACAGAGAAAGACACAGACATTTTACTTTCTCTGTGGAAGCACCCTGGAGAGTATTTGATTATGATATTGATATAAATTTATTGTTTAGCATCCAAGGACTAGATACAGCTCTCAGCACTTACAATCAGTTGGAACTTTCCCTGCACTCACTTTGTGGAGGAAGTTAATAGTAAAATGCAACGAAGTGTAAGTAATGATGGTAGCATCAGGGCAGGAATGGTCCCTGTCCGGCGCCTGGCAATTGATTTCATATGTTATTGGAGGAAGTCAGAGACCTCACACCTTGTCAGGCCCCAGCTGTCAAATGGAGTGTTCCAGTCCTTAAAAAAGCTATGCTTAAGACTTGTCTTTCTGCTTCATATAAGCATCCGTTCTGCTTTCCATTTGCTGGCCTGATGAAGCGCTGAGTTTCTACTGTCTGTCCCTGTCGGGCAAGATACAGAAAAACACGTCTCAAACTGAAAGCCATGTGCTCTTTAGAAACAGATGAAGACTTCACCATCCTTTTAGTGACTCTTAGACTGTCAGGGAAAAGAATCTTATTTTCAACAGGAAGGTTGTGATCCAGGTATAGGAGCTTTTCTATTTTTTTACATCTTACCAGTGAAGAAATTATTTTCCAAAGTGTGCAAGATATAGTTAAATTTATTCGTCAAGAGGCAAATCATATCTCAAGCAGAGAAAGCTTTTTTTGACATCACTGATCTCTACTGTGCAATACTTGGTAAATTGATTTAAAACCTATTTAAAAATAATCAGCAACGTAATTTAAGTCTCTGAAGCAATGTGTACCAAATTACGGTCCTTTGCAGGAAAATTAAGAAATGGACTGCTGAAACTAACGAGGGCATTATGTCACGTCTGCAGCTGGCTTAATCATGGAAAAATTTACTTAAGAACTTTCAAAAGAATTCTTAATAAGACAAAAGTTACTTAAGAACCTTTAAAAAGCTTTCTTAACAGTTTTACAGTTCAGCCAAATCTACAGATCTTTTTATAGGTGGGTTTTTTTGGTAGATTTTTGGTCTCCCAACTTCTTGGAGAGAAGCTGCCCATTCTGGGGCATACTTTTTCTTTTGGAATGGTATTTAATAGTTTCTTCAAGCATCAAAATGAGATGAAGGTTAAAGTTTAAGTTACTAATTTTAGAATAATTCAGGAAAATCATCCATAAACTGTATTGGCAGTGTATTCATGAATCTACAAAAGGAAGCAAAAACCTTTGGCCTGTCCATACCAGATTAATCCTGTATGAATGTTGTATAATGGGAGAGAGACCAGTCTCAAGATTGGGTATCAGAAATTGGACAGCGGGAGCACTCACCTGCTAATGAACAACTGCAAGTATAAATGTAAAAGCTACAGCATATCTTTGTGCTGTGCACAAGTAGTGAAAAGAGTCACAATGCTGATGATGTCCTGATCAAAAATATCCTGCCCTGATCTAGCAGATCAGTGAGATCTACTCAGATCCACCCATGCTCACACAGTCTACTAGCTTAGCCCTCTGGTAAGACAGTAATTCAGAGGTCTCTCGTATCAGGAGAGTGGGGCTATTTCGTCTGAACCACAAGGGCTTGAATTCAGATCTTGGGTGCAAACAGCTATATGTTCTTGGCTAAGATTACATCAGCCTTGCATAATACACTGAATGACTATTGACAATGTCAGTATTCAGGTGCAATGTGTGCATCTATAACTTTATACACAGAATCACAGAATCACAAAATGGTAGGGGTTGGAAGGGACCTCTGGAGATCATCTAGTCCAACCCCCCTGCCAAAGCAGGTTCACCTACAGTAGACTGGACAGGAATGCATCCAGGCAGGTTTTGAATATCTGCAGAGAAGGAGACTCCACAACCTCTCTGGGCAGCCTGTTCCACTGCTCTGACAATACCACTGATTTAACGATGGTTTAAACTATTCCTATGATCGAGAAGTTGGTATTGCTCCATCTGAATTCACACGGAACCAGCCTTATGCAGACAGCATGAGAGTATGAATATTGCCACTTGTGTTTACGAATATCAATGTAGGTACATATGTTTTCTCCCAAGTCTTGTAAGAGAGTTGCTACAAACCCCAGTGTAATTCAAAAACAGTTAAAAAAAATTAACAGGTCTCCTCTTACTTCCCCTGCTTTCCCATGTCCTGGGGCAATATGCAATCAGCAGAACAGTTCTTACACCACATTCTTCCCTCCTCAGCATACAGGTCATGACTGGAAAAATGGAAGGGCAGGGAAGTGACTGTGTCCCTTTGCCATGTGACACATTATCATATGGCACTAAAGCTCCTCAAACTGTATATAGCCTGTCTCAACATCCCAGTATCCATTTGGCTTAAAGGGGGGAGGAGGAGAGGGCACATGGACAGACACGGGACACAACATGATACATCATTAAATTGCTTTTAACCTTTGTTTTAAAGGTAAACTAGAAATGAGCTGATAGACTTCAGCTGAGTGATCTCCAGAAAACCCATCAAAAAGGCACAGTTATAACTTATCAGAAAAGGAGTATTTCTGTCCCCTCTGCCTGACCCAGAGAGACTGTGAGTCTGTTAGAGCCCTTAGCAGGGAGGGTAGTTCCTCAGTTTATTTAATCTGTGGCATCATCCAAGAATTTGCATGGAAACTGCAGGCAGGAGGAAAGACTGCTGCATGTAAACATCATTTTACTGCTCTGGTAACATAAACTGGGAAGGTTTGACCTCTCGGGAGCACTGAGGAGTAAGATCTTTGGAAATTATGGAATATTTCTATAGGACCTTTTTTTGCAAAACATTGCATCAGCAGGCAAGGCCAGAGCTTGCTGTCCCTCAGCCTGTTCCTGACTGTGAAACACCTCCTTGGGCTAGCGAGGAGGAGACAGGATGACAGAAGTTGGCTGGGCTCACTTCCACTGACATCTCACCAGACAATGACATCCAGACACTGAAGCCATCTGCATGTCATAAATCTATATATGACTAGTGTTCACATACCAGTCTTGTTTTGAGGACATCTGGCATACCTCCTTCATCTAGAGTCCTTTGATGGAACACAGAATAGCAAAGAACTGTAGTCAAATACAGCTCATCACAGAGAAATTATTAACGTGCCCATCCTCCTGGGTACGAGTGTCCCTCACTCATTCTGGGTAGCCTTCTACAATAAATATCCTTAAAAAGGGTTGAAGTCCACATGAGAACCAGGGCCTGTGGTCATGAGGCTACCTTCAGGTGTCTGTAGAAGGCCTCATCCACTTCCTCTTCCTGGTCAGGTGACCTGTAGTAAACACCTACAACAGTGCCACATATATTAGCCCACCCCTTAATTCTCACCCATAAACTCTTGACTCATTCTTCATCCACCCCTAGGGAGAGCTCAATACATTCCAGTTGCTCTCTGACATAAAAAGCAACTCCACCACCTCCATTCAATTAAAAAAAATTCATTTTTCATAAGTTTCTGTCTTTTGGCACCTTCTCATTAACTTTTCTGAACATTTAATACCTGGTTCTTGATACTAAGTAGTTTGTAGGTTTATCGTATTTGCTCAGTTTTTACTGTCTAAATCTGAAACTTCACGCAAAAAAAAATAATATAGGGAAACAGTTTGTTCAATAAGACTTATTTTCTGTAACTTCATGCTTGCTGACATGCCTTATATTCCCAATACATAAGAAGTAGTTTATTGAACACCTTATCAGATTTTTTCATTACTTCCATTACTTTGGCAGTAGCTCCAGCTAGCAGAACAATAAGAGTGTATTTCAGGCATGTGACTGTGGATGTGAAAGAAATAGCATGGCCTGCATCAGATGACCGCAATTGATTAAACATGATCGATTTAATTTTTCCCACAGCTGATGGCTCAGTTTCAACAGAAGCAGTATCGGGAGCCTGTGTATGAAAATGGAGTACACAGCAAGGATTGTGTCAAGTCAACCAGATTTGTTAAACTCTTAGGTGTAAATGTGACCATAGGGAACAAGAGCCCACCTGAAAAGATAATTTTACATGAACAACAGGTGAAACTTGAGTGTGGATATAAGGACTGGGAGCAAAACCAATGTATGTCATAGATGTTAATCTCAGAAAAGCTAGACACTGATCAGTCTTGCTGTACCTATATAGAGCAAAAAGATCAATAAAGCAGAATAGGGGAAATTCTTCTTCCTATGTTTCCTCTGCCTGTCCCTGGTTCCCTTTCTTCTTCATCACTAACCCACCACCTCTTCTGATCCAAGCATTCAAAAGCACAACAGATATATCCCCAGAAGTGCCAGTAGTTATGACACCTCGGTAACCATAAGAATAAAAGAGACATTCCTCCTAAGAACTTCTAATGATGCCTGGATCAGGAGCAGCCTACCAGCCAGCTGAGATGTGCAATACTTTCTTTTACCTAACAAATACTTCCCTGCGGGCCCTGACCGTTTTATTAATTCTTCCTCACTGCAGGCGGTTGCAGGTTTTTTTCTGTTGTTTATGCTAAGACAGCTTATTAACATTCAGCTTTCTAGCATCTGACTTATTATAGATTTTGAGTTTATTCTCAAGACTCTTTTGTCTCAGGTTTGCATTGGCTCATAAAATTGAAAACACACTCTGTTGTCTTAAAGAATATTACTCTGACTAGAAAGCTGCACAAACTATTGCTGGTGATAGCAATATTTCCCTGGAAAAGAAGAACAAAAGAGGCGTGACTGTTTCTCACCTATATCTACGTTTGTCTTAGCTTGCAGTCATGGCTGCCGTATGTGGCTAATGATTGCAGATACAATCCACATTTCATTGTCTCACCAGAAATGTTTTAAAGTGGTCTGATTGTCTCAGGATGTTAGTTAATTCACCTGCTGAAAATTACACTCCTCTAGGTTGCCCCAAGTAGGAGATGTCAAGAGAGCTGCTCTGAAATACTGCCTCACGCTGAATACATCTATGGTAGCATCGCAGTTAGGACCAGGAGTGTGGTCTGGAGGCCAATAGCCTTTTGTTCCCACGATGGTTTGTACTACGGAGTGATCTCACAGCACACAAATTGGTTCTTCGAGCTGAAGCTAAACCAGAAGAGCCCTCCTCGGTGCTCTGGCCGCTGGTGGGCCCTGAACAAACAGGGCCAAACCAGAGCTGGTCAGTCCAGGTGAAACTCCCCTGGAAACACACAGACAGTGCCAACTTTGGGTGCTGGAATCTGTTTGCTTGTCCAAATGGTTCCCATTATGCTGCACTACTTCCTAGCCTAGACTTAGCTTTTGACAACTTCCAGAATTTTTAGGAGCTTGAAGGAGTCCTCTTTCTGGTGGGGAGGGGAAGGAAAGTTTTAAACCAAGGGGACCAGATTGCTCCTATTAGGTGCCTTCAGCCATGGTTGTCAAATGACTAACTCTAATTTGGAGTATTTCCCAACTCCCAAATATAACTGTATGCTTCAATGTCATCCAGGCATTCACGTCACTATGACACTTAGATATGCCCTACCAGGCAGAAGAGTACCATTGGTACATGCCACCCCATTTGCTTGACTGGGGGCAGCAGCATCACGGGACACACACAGTATTTAGACAAACTGTCTAAAAAGACAGCCTTTGAGGACATGTATACATTTCCCACTGACACCAGCATATTAACATTTCACCACAGTTAGCTTGATGGGGTATCCAAGTGTGAATGTGCTGTCGGTAGCGATTAACCATTTTTCACACGTAGGTATTTGGCATGTTGTTAAATACCAACAACAGCTCCACGTCAGTCTAGCGAAGGGATTCAAATACTGTTACTGTTACTGATGCTGCTCCAATGTCAGTGAGAACAGGGAACTCCCCCTTCAGTAGATAATAACCCCAAGTATTCCTTGAGGTTTTTCATAGGGCAATACAATTTCTTAGCCCAACGCAATCTAACCATCACTGTGGGACGTGTCACCTTCCCACAGATAGGACTGACCTGCTGCAGACCTAGCCCAGGGACTCGTTCTTTCCTCTGCAGGGGCTTGTGCTCTTCTCTGGACGTTCCCATTTCAGTCTTTGATGGCAACAAAAATAATGGTTGTTATATCGTCAACTGTAAGGTCAGCATTCAGAAGTGGTGTAAATTATACTGCTGTAAATCAGTCCAAGTGAGTGCCAGATGCGTTTTGATAGAAATTGCATGTTAGAGAGGTGAAATGGCAGGACCGAAGAAAGGAAATCGAGCAAAGTAAGATAAAGGGGCTGTTGTCCCAGTGAAGACCAGGGTATAAATCCTTGAATAAAGACTACAATATGAAGTCAGAGAATGGTATGTCTCCTGTGCAATCACTTGATTATTAATAAAGAAATAGGTGGTCATTATCAAGTTGGACCTTTTTCCCATCCAACTTTTCTTCATATTCTCTCTCAAGGACAAACTTTTAACTACCTAGTAAATTCCTTATTAATGATTTCCTTCTGTACCTCCACTGCTGACCCCTCTGTATTCAATAGTAAATTTCTAATGTTCTTAAAAAAATACATCCTGCCTTATGTCTGCATCCTGATATAGTAATTTCCTATACAAAAGAGAATAATAAAATTAAGTTTTCTCCAAAATATATCAAAACCGGAATAGCTGGTATAGGTAGGTTTCCTCTGAAGAGTTTGTACCGGAGCTAATTTCTTACCCCAGTTCCTCGGTAGCACCAAGCTAACCAAGACTGCGAGAGCTATTTGTGCGTATCTTTCTCATTGTGTTGAATAATCAAAAAGTGCAGGTGAGAAAAGCAGAGGGAGCTCTGAATGTCAGATTAGACTGAATAGTCAAATTTAAACCTGCGCCAGAGCTTTGCCTTTTGTTCTCTGAATCTTTCAAGTGAGAGCATTCTCTGGAGAAGATTAATTAAAATTTCAGAACCACATGTGTGCACGTTTTGGTATATCACTTAGATACCCAGCTGTTGGCATATGGCACCCAGGGTTTCCAGTGATGTTAGTTTGTATTTTGAAGGAAAAAAAAATAATCCTATCTTTAGCACCTCACAACACATGGTTGTCTTACCTCAGTACCCCAGCCCTGGCAGCACTGGATGTTTGTTTTCTCCAACGCAATTCTGTCAAATTCTGAGCAACAGAGAGAGTGAAATCCTGCAGAAAAGCACCAAAAAATCTGAATAAATATTTTATAGAATTTATAAATATTTTTTCAGCAGTGAGAGCTCATTACAAGGTTACTTTATGCACAGGGCAGAGCTTTAATGATGGGCTTCATTTCCCATGGTAGATTATATGGACTGTTTCTCTCTTGAACGTAAATAGGAGAGCTTGATGCTACACAGGTTTACACTTTTTAATCAAGTGAAAATGGAAGGAATAAATCTTGTTTGAATATTATTATATTTGTTCCATAAATTATATTATAGATCCTTAATTCTTGTTAATTAAAAATTTTAACTGAAATGGATGTCCATGGTCATGTTTAGCTGTACACCTTCAAGAAGGAGAGCTGTTAGTGCTTTCCAAGTGTCTTTCCAAAGGATTTCCTGGCTTCAGCAGTCATTTTATCAAAACTAAATGCAACATTGTGCAGGGAATGTCAATAGGAAGATTTCCTTGTTGATCTCATTTATATTGACAAGCATACCTCATGCCTTTTATGTACACAGCATTTATTGACTTTATCATACATCATGACAAGCATCATTTTCTGTTATTGTGCTAACTCATGTCTAAGAAGGAGGGTTTGCTAATATCCCTGAGGCATATTAATATAGAACTCATGTAGTGGCTATGCTTCCAAATTTTTCATACAAACAAACAAAAAAAGACAAAGCATATTTATATCCAGGCTGTACAGGCAATTTTGGAATCCCAGGCTTCAATAAAAGCTCCTTGAAGTCCAAATGATTCTTTCATTTTACCCATAAAGTTTGCAGATAAAGGTTTGATCGTCTCACATGACTTCACATCTTTGTTGAAAAGCTACGAGATAAGCTTACTTTAATGTTTTAACCATGATATATGGACAGAAAGTGATGAAACTTCTGCTGCCTTAAAATTCCTTTTGACTTTTGGAAAGTAGATGACCAAACAAAAAATTCTGATCAGAAACATCTTCCACTGCAGGCACAATCAAGGACATGACCCGGGGGGGTTGTCATCCCATCAGTCTGGGAACTGCTTAATCAGAGAATATCAGAGAACTGGAGGTTAGAGGAGCTTTGAGGTTATGTCTGGGGTACCTCCATGCGTGAGCTTGTTGACTGAAGATGTCATTTTGCGTCCCCTTTATTTTTTCTTCTGATCATGTCTGGTCAGTTCAAGTGGCCACAAATACAGAGTTTTCCAGCCAGCAGGTGCTGAATGTTATACTGAAATGTACCAGAGTGGGGAGAAATTGCTTTAAAATTTGCTTTGAAGTTGCTAAGGAAACCATCTGCCTCCTATCATACTGGTTCAGTGTAGCTTTATAACACAGCTTTAGCTGCCAGATGTCTATACGAGGGACTTTTCAGTGTCAAGGGAAGAACTGAAGAGAAAGAATAAAAGGTTTACTTACCACCAGCGTATAAACTATAATTGTTTCTGGGTGAGTTCAAAGTCTAATTTGAGGTGTGAATCATGGGGCTCTACCCTGGGATTAGACATCCATCATTTGACCCATGCTTTTAGCTCCAGCTCACCCAACAATAATTGTGAGCAGGAAGTCTGGAAGATCTTTTTTTCTTTTTCTTCTCCCTAGCCAGCAAGAAGCTTTCTGCTTCAAAATACAGTAAGTGTTCATTGCTTTAGAGTTCCACCTCAGGATTCTTCTGCCTGAATTTTGGCAACTGGAGATGATAGGCTATCTTCCACAGTCCCTTCAGTTTCTCTACAAAAGAAGTGCAGAGAAAGGGAAAAGGACAATTTAGGAGTCATCTCAAGCTCTATTAATAAGCTACAAGCTTACTCTAGCTGAAGAACTGTGTCCTTTTGGAAGCACCTACACCAGGCAGAAGAAAGCAGGCTTTTAGAAATTCACCAGAGAAACTGAAGACTGGAAAAGTCAGGGTTTTTTTTTCAGATGGGAGTAAAAGAGCATGCAAAGCCAAGAACTTGCAGACTATTAAGAAAAGACGACTTCTGGAAGTCTGACCTTGATACCAATGAATGTGTGAAGTAATATCATTATCCACAAATGATAGGCAGAAATTTGACCTGGAATGAGACAGGCACAGTCAGAGGCATGCCTCTGAGCAGAGCCCTAGGGCTGCACCCTCACAGAAGCATAGGTCCTGCAATACTCACTTCCTAGATGCCCCATACCATCTCCTAGGTGTCACACGCTGATCCCCCAGCCCTAGTCATACTGATCACCATAAGGAAATAGTAATTGATTTCTTACAGCAGACCTATCTGGCACACTCATTACAGTGTGATACAGGAGGGAAGAATTATTTTCATGATGAATTTGGCCGACGAAAAACATAACTCTGTCTCTCAACCGATGTTCAACAGCAGTGAAAAGAAAAAAAGAATCGCCTTAGCCTTTGTTGTTTATATACCAGTCTAACAGATGTTCACAGCCTTTATGCCTTTTTTTCTCCCACTTGAATTTCTGTACCACCACATCGTAACGTGTCAGGGCATAAAGTGTTTAGTTCAGTGGCTGGCCATAATGAAATACTACTAATATTCAAGTTTCCTAACTCCTATTATAAATAATACATGACTATTTCTATTATTAGTGGGAGCTAGAAATATTAAACAAGGACTACTCTGCTAGACAAACAAGAGCTACTGTACTAGACACCAGAGGAAAAAGCCACACTGACAGTCCTGTCATCTAGAGTGCTGGCAGGTGACAATGTCAGACAGATAAATAAATAGATGAATGTTGGACACAAGGTGGGAAGATTTGCACTATTCAGTCACATCAGAGAGCACAGATGTCACAGTCTACAGTAGTTCATTCCCTCTAGGAACTCATGCTTCTTCACATTCCCTGGAGGTGTTCAAGGCCAGACTGGATGTGGCCTTGGTCAACCTGGTCTAGTGGGAGGTGTCCCTGCCTATGGCAGGGGGGTTGGAACTCGATGATCTTCAAGGTCCTTTCCAACCTAATCCAGTCTATGATTCTATGATTCTATGATTGCCGAGTCCCATCTTTCAGGGGCACAGATCATGTCTGCAGACTTAAAGACATGGTAGATGCAACTTCCGTATTATTTCACAGGGGTTTTAGTTCTGATGCATCTTTGTTCAAGTTCATTTCTGCAATTTGAAAGTACAAAGTTGACTCCATCCAAGCAAAGATGCAACCATTTTCCCAAGGTCATTTTTGCTGCAAAACTGACACAAGCAACAAAGAAATTAAAATGAGCAAGTATATACAGACTTGTGCCCCAAGACTTCTGATCTTCTTTCCTGAAATCATAACAAAGAAGTTTTGCTGAAGGTGAAGGCTATTCCTGACAACCCACAGCGGATGTCATGGCCTAAACTGTTAGTGTCCAGCTACAGGAAAAACCAGTGACTCAGGCACACATACAGCCTCAGTCCCAGTCTACACTGAAGTCCAGAGATGCTGTTCAGCTGAAGTGGGGACAGAATTTGCCCAGGCACCCAGATATTCTCTGAGAAACCTTGGGTCTGTACTACCCATTAATGTGGACAGAAGAGAGCACTCTACTCGAGTTTGTCTGGGACAACTGTGCTCAGTCTGACCACCAGATACCCCCACCTGCCACCATCGCATTACCACATGGCTGTCAGGCAAACAAGACAATCCAGGGTCCTTTCTCACATGGCCCTGAAGAGGCATGCCACAGGGCTACCTAGGATTTGCAGACATCTTGGTCTTTATACACTCTGGTAAGGGAGCGATCGGTGCTACAGATACAAAGGACTCATAGGTCTGTATTTGGGAGCATGCTAAGATGCGGACTAAGGTCTGTCTGGACCGTGCTCCCAGTGATAGTACTGAAGTTAGTTCCTAATTCAAAACTAGTTTATTTGGAGTTATACACTTTTCCTGGAATGGTAATGGTTAAAGCAATAATTAAAAATTTTCAACTCAACTGCAGATATTAAGGCTGAGGGAGGCCACCTTTTATGTTTCCTGCAGTTTGCCTCAGAGCCCACAGCACCACTATACTGAGATTTTGTCAAATAAGTTTGACTAAAGCTCACTTTCTACACAAAAGACTTTGAGTGATATGAATCATCATCACCTAGAAGCTCTTTTCATAACATTGTATTAAATTAAACAAAGGAGAACAACGAACTAGATTAGACTTTGGGAACCACTGAATCTAGTCTCCTATTTGTGCAGATGAGAGCTTAGATGAGCTGTTCTGTCTTAATATAAACTAGAGAAGAGACAGGCTGCAAGTTCCAACAAAAATATACGTTTTAGAAATTTTTTAAAAAGGAATATTATTATACAAGAAAAAATCTCAGTAACAATAATAATACAGTTGCAACTATTAGCCCAGTATTTCCATGTGTGTATACAGCACCCTGTTTCTTGGTGCTATGGTCATGCTACCACTGCCCCTCTGAGGCATAGGCTGATGGCTTCAGCCTGGTGGGGGTGGAGGGGTTCAGCAAGTTGTCAGCATCCAGAGTCCTTCACCAGGAGGAGTGGTGATGGTTTCTCTTTCTTCACTCTAGGATCTACTTGAGGTCATTTTCATATGATTGTTAGCTCACCTATAACCTTTCTTTTTCTTCATTGGTCTAAAATGCCATGTTACATGTGAACTTACTATATATGGTGCCTTTTACATATATTAGGTACTTATTCTTTGTTACCCCTAAACCCAGTTTTGTCCAGCTCTACATTCACATTTCTTTAAATAACCACTGGTGAGAGACCTCATTGCACTAAAGCCATGGGGTTTCTAAGTGCAAAGCCATCTTTTGTTTGCAGTCCTCTCCTCGTCGCCATGTCCCACAAACCCATTTTTCCAGGTCTCTGCTATCTGACAGACTGGAATTTGTCCACATCACATTATTAAGTCACAATCATAAATATTTCATTCTACACAGAATGCCTACTTGCTACTACCATCTATACAAAAATTATAGTTGTACCGTATACAGATAAGCAACAGTAAAATAAGTTAGACATGACTAGTTGATCATTAGGAAATTGCTGTTGTGATTAAAAGAAAACAAAGCTCTAGGAAGGGCAAGAAAAGTTTAGACAGAGCCTTGCCAACTCCGTACAAACCCTGTGGCCCCTTACTAGTATTGGCAGCATTGTATTACTAGGCTACAGGGCTACAGATGAGACAATCATGATGTGGCTTCATGGTGGGTCTCCGAGCCTTTGTTTGGCCTTTCAGATGATTGCACTGTTCTCTACTTCAGTTATTAATTCTTTGGCTGTTTTTTTCCATTGATCTAATTGGTGGGTTCTTTTTATTATTTTCATGGCATTTTAGATATACATATGCATAAATATATAATGAATACCTGAGTAATGGGGGATTTTTTAAAGTGGGACCAAATTAATCCATTGCAAATGAAAGAGTTACACTGGAAAAGAATTTTGCTGCAGAGGTTTTAATTTCAGAAGAATTTCTTTCATATTAAGTCCCACTAGAAATAATATTAAAATGAAAATGGAGTAATGGATCTTGTAGGAAGATCTAGAGGGGAAATAAAATTGAATTAAGCACAAATTAGTCGGTCCAGTTTTGATGAACACATGGACTTAATGTGATGAGCAAAGATCAGAGGCTTAATTCAGTGCTCTCATTTGAGAGTTGAAGAAAGGCTTCAAGCTACATTACATGCAAGTCAATCCAATTTGTTTATGAAAAAAAAAAAATGTTATCCCATTTTGTCTGTTTCCCTGAAGGAATGGATCTTGAAAGTGTTTAGTGTGTATGTACATCTCAACCACAAGACTTAAACAGAGAATGGAAAATGTAGATAAGCAATTTATCTGGGTTTAGGTGGTTAGGTATCCTTATTGATATGAGGAGGAAGAGGAGAGAGGATGAGGAGAGAAGTTTCTTCTCTGCTTCCAAGTCTTTGACCTGGAGGGTGAGACCCCACTCTTTGTGGGCATATCAGGAGATAGGAAGAGAAGCAGATCTGCTGGGTTTAGACTATGTCAATTTGCTCCTCATCAGTTGTTCCTAGCACCTGACTGATAATCCCCTCAGGGTTCAGTGCTTTCTATTGCCTGCGATAAAACTGCTGGTATTCAAGCTATACCAGTGTACTTAGAATTAAGCACAAAAGAACTCAAACAGTTCCTATTCTAAAAAAAAAACCCCAACCAACCAAACCCCAAACAAAAACATAGTATATCTTTACCAGACTGCCTCAGGTCATAGCTATGTGAAGATATAGATTCCATAATGAAATATGGATGTGCTCCAAAAAGTGTCTCCGAAGAGACAACAAGCTCTTCAGCATCCTCATCCTTATTTGAGTTGACATATGTCCAAATAAATAATCAAAACCTCAATTTTATTACTGCTGGCAGAGTAGGCTGTGGTCTTGTGTTTTCATGGTGATCCACTGATCATAGAATCATTTTATTGTAGATGGCAAATAGGTTGGTTAGGCATGATTTATCCTTGACAAATCCATGCTGACTATTCCCAGTTATCTTTTTGTCCTCCACGTTCCCAGCAATGTCCTCCAGGAAGGCTCACTCCATGATTTGCCCACAGACTGAAGTGAGGCAGATAAACCTGTAGTTCCTGAGGTTGATCTGTTGGCCTGTTCTGAGGATGAGTGCAATATCTGTCTTCCTCTGGTCATTGTGGAACCTTCTCCCATCTCCATGTCTTTCAGAGATGATAGAGAGCAGCCTTGCAAGGACGTTATCAGCTCTCTCAGTACCCTTGGATGCAGCCTATTGAGTCCAATGAACCCATGTGGCTCATGTCTTTGCAAGCATTCCCTGACTCAGTCTTAATCTGTTGCTGGTCATTCTCCTCCTCCCTGAACCCCTTCACAGGAGGCCTTGGAGAAGCTGAGACAAAGAAAACATTGAGTACTCGAGCTTTAAAAAGTTATTTAAAAGCCTACTGCAAGGTTGTGTGTTCCACTACACGTTCCTGTTAGTTGTGAGAACACTTAGGAAATCATCAGTAAACATCATCTTTTCAAGACAATCAACTTTGTATGATGCTAGTTCATGCATACAAATTGTATAGTTTTTTCACTGCCTGAGCACTGAGCCTGGCAGAAAAATAGATAATGAGTTTGAAAGAAGCATTGCAAGGTGCAGGTACATCAGTCAGTATCATCCATTTTCTTAGACACACGTTTTGTAGAAAAAGAAATCAGAATCACAGAATCATTGAAACAAAAAGGCCAACCACCCTGTTCAAAGTAGGGTCATTTAGAACAGGTTGCTCAGGGCTATGTCCAGTCACATTTTGAACGTGTCCAAGGATGGAAACTCCACAACCTCTCTGGAAAATCTGTTCCACTGTTTGATCACCCTTAGAGTAAAAAAGCTTTTTCTTAAGTTTAAATGAAAAAATCAAGTTGAACTATCTTTAGTCTTACTTGATAGGATCCTTGCTGGTGAATTTTACTCTGTGAGAGTTGAACATCAATGCAAGATTTATTTGACTTACCATGGAATAAAATTAAACTTTCAAATATCCTTCTTTCCACTGATTATGGAGTGGCATAGAGAGATGAGTTTAAACATCTAATTCAGATGACATGAATGTTACCAATGATAATTTTTCTTCCATAGCACTACACAAAGTCAAAAATTAAAAAGAATAAAGACCCAAACAAAAAAAACATTACTTTTTCTCTAGCCCTCTGGGTTGAAAAGAATGATCTCCAGTAGCTAGGATTCAAAATATACACCTATTCTACCTTTTTTTTTTTCTTTGCTATGCTTTGCTTATGCTCTCTACTGATGGCAACCATCTTTATGGGATCCCTTGTGCTATGGGAATACAATATCTTTTCCCACTGCACTTGTAACCTCTAAAGCTGTTGGCTAATTTCAACCAGAGTTAAACTGGGAGAGGCATCACATGAGAACCCAGCACCAACAAGTTTTGTGAAAATCAACAGACGGTTAATAATGAGGAAAATGAGAGGAGAATTCAGTGTTTATCCATTCTGAGAGGTAATAGACAACTGACCAGCCTGCTATGAGTACCAGATGGTTAGTCAGCGCACTCGTAATTCCAACCTAGCTACAGGACATGATTGTTTCTTACCTTGAAAACAGAAAACAGACAGGGAACAAAATAGTAAGGGAATGATATGGGGTATGGGGACCAAAAGAGATATTGGGCATGTGATAAACTAGATGGTATCATGGGAATTCAGGGAACACAGAGAACCTGGGTATACAGTAGAGGGAGCAGGTGGGGATGGATATAAGACATAATCTATGAGAAGTGAGTTTCAGTAGCTCCACACGTTGATCCACACAGTACCTCATACAGTCAGGAATTGAAATGCAATTGACCAGGCTTCAGCCTGACAGCAAGTGCCCTAATAGTCAGTTTCTGCTCTCAGTTATAGTTCTATAAAAGTAGAATAACTCCCCAATTTGTTATTTTATTCCTAGTTATCACAAGGTGACCCATCTGTTTATATTTTCTCATGCAATGCATGGTTATAGCAAATTGAAATTCCCATCAAACCACAATACTTTGCATATACTTAGCAGCATCTAAGAAACCAAGAGTTTCACAATGTCATATTCCTACTTGTCAAATAGAAGACTACCATCTGATTAACATTTTAAGTGTCAGAGTTGCTTGGATGATACATTTAGCAAGACACAGAATAACTTCAGCCATATGCTTTAAAATACTATAAGAGAGAAAGGAGAATTAAGCATAAGCAGAAGCCTAATCTATGGCCAAGACTTTAAAAAGATAGGTGCCTACATTTAGGCTCTGAAATCTGTAACTAATCATTTTCTTAAATGAATGAGTTTTCAAAAGTGCTGGCAAATCCAGACTACTCCAGACCCTCACATCTGCAAATTTAATGCAAGGACAGCAACCTGATTTGGGATTAGAATCCTTTCTTGAGTTAATTTGGCAGGTGCTGACACATGGAACCCTGGTGTAGTCCCTTTGCTTTTCACCAGACAAGAGAGAAGTGTTATATCTTTTCCTACCCTGAGAACCATTAAGTGGAAACACATCCAGCAAGAAGTACACAAACCAAACTCCATCCACTTGTCATGGTTTGGGCCAGACTGGCCAATGAAATGAATGACAGATGCACTCCCCCACCTCTCTCTCCAAGGAGAGGAGGGAGAGAGAGAAACAGACCTATGAGTTCAGAATAAACTAAACTACTTTCATGAAAATATTAATAAATTAATAAAATCATAAAAAAGAAAATAAGGAAATATATACAATATATACAAAACCAGTATCAAGCCCCCAGGATGATGGTTGGGACACTGACAGGCACAGGGAAAGTCCCAGACTGGACTCAGTGATGGACAGGAACTGGATTCTGGATCTGGATTCAGGAATGCAGGGACTGGGATCAAAGGCAGGCGAACAGATAGAGTCCTCCTCAGTCGCCAGCCATTGAAGAAAGAGCCCTGACCCTTTGATCCCTCAGCTTTTATACTGAGCATGAGGCATATGAGATGGAATGCCCCGTTGGTCAGTTTTGTGTCACCTGTCCTGTCCACTCCTCCCCACAGGTGGGACCCCTCTACATTTTTCCGCTTCTGACCCTCCAACAGAGCAAATAACAAAGTTATCTGGCCTTGGGTGTTATAGCAGTAAGTATAAGCAATGGCCTCTCTGCATACCATCCCTTGGCATAAATTACAGCTAATCAGGTCTTATCACTCTGAGACCAAACAGTTTCTGCACAATATGCTGTTAATTTCAGAAAGTCCAGTTAGTTAGAGGAAGTTTAGCTGTGAAGTAAAATTACAAATGAGAAAATGGGCCCTGTTTTACTATGAAACAAGATACCACTGAAGGTCAAAATATGCCTATTCCATACATACCACAGAATCAGTTTGTCTGTGAGGATGTTATAGGAAACAGCCAAAAGCTTTGCTAGTGTCAAGACAAACAATACCCACTTTGCTTTTTTTCATCCTCTCAGAATGCTGAACTCCACCGCTCATGGTCACTGCAGCCAAGGCTGCCTCTGACCTTCACATTCCTGACCAGCCCTGCCTTGCTTGTAAGCATGAGGCCCATCTTCTCTCATTGGTTGCTCGACCACCTGTGTCAGGAAGTTGTCATCATCACTGTCCAGCAAATTCCTGGCTTGCTTGTGCCCTGCTGTGTTCTCCCTCCAGCAGATAACAGGGTGTTTAAATTCCCCTGCTAGGACCAGACCCTGAGAACATGAGGCCCCATCTACTTCTTCTTGTTCAGGCAGTCTGTAGTGGATTTCCACCACACCATCACCCACGTTACTCTGCCCTCTAAATCTGACCTGTAAGTCAGTGCATCGTCTGTCCCAGTCCATCTACATTCTTCTAGTGCTGGTGCATATGTACCTATAACATAAATGTGTTATTTCAGCTAAAATTCAGATTTGTTTTCTGCCACAGTCAGGCTCAGTGTCTATATGGATGGGAGCACACAGAAGAGCAACCTCTACCTTACAGTATGACTGATGTGCACATATTTAAATTGCTATAAAAAGGGAGTAAGGTGGGAGGTTAGAGTGCTGCTTTAAGTTCATATTCACTTTGGAGGGGAAAAACCTGACAGCTTCTTTATATCAAGTTCTTACTGTTATCTCAACTGATATCACAGTACCATGTCCAGGAGCTATATGGCCTCCCTCTAGCTTGACATCTAAAATATTAACTCACAGATAACATCTTGCAGAATGAAACAAGCTCCCTTCAGCCTCCTACACTTAGAGTAAGCAGACTACAAGTGCCCTCCAGACTAGCAAGTAACAAAAGCTTCAAATGACACCTTATAAAACATGGTCTGTTGGTCATTTGTCTCATTTTCCTATGAAAAGGGCTACCAATTTTCCTTTCATTTTCTGAAAGAGATGATTGTGACAGAATCAGGAAAGGTTGGATCTGAAATATTTTGTGAGAACAGACTTAGCTGAGTTAAAGATCAAGCGGTCACCAGGATAACTAAGGCTGTGTTAACTAAGCATGTGTTAGCTAAGGATGCAATAACATCCTTGGATAAAAGGACGTAGTGAGGCATAAAACTTGTGTGAGGTAGGTGTGCGTAAGTACTAAGTTTGTCACACTCTGAAGACCACTGCCAGACTGAGACCACAATAACTTTTCCACCTTCTATTTTTTTGACTGCCAGCTCTGCTTGCAGCTGTCAAATCTAAAACCAGTTCTGCTCACTACTAATAAAAGCTGCACTGATTCTTGTGGAAATACTCAAATGAAGAAGATTGCTTGTAGGAACAAAGGTCCAGAAAAACAACTTTTCCCTTTAAAACAGAAAGCATCTCTGTTTCAGAAAAGTATTCTCTACATTGATGATGTTTGGCAAATCAGACAATTTTGCTGAACTATGCTTACCTCTTTGTTTCTTTTAATTTTGAATGTTTGTTTCATATGGATCTACAGCTTACTTTCATCTTGGAGGCACTGCACCTAAACTGGTTAAAGAGGAGCTGGACTTGTCTAGCTCGATGGCCAGTGTAATATCAACCCCCCCTCAGCCCCTATTCTTCCTGCTAGAGAAAGACATAGGGCTGCAGCCATTCTTCCCACTAGTCACATGCAGCTAAGCAAAAAAATGAACTCAGGGAGTCATAATTTCCGAGGGACTTAGCAATCCAGTCATGTCTGATCAGGTTTACTGAGCTCTTTGGAATATAAATACATAAATCTGATCATGTACTCTGTAATACCTAGGAAAATGTTCCAGTGTTTCAGTGTAAGTCCAATAGCATATTTGACAATGTTATTTCTGCAGATGTGTAATACAACGTGCTTTTTCAGGCATTTGAGAAATAATATCCATTACAATGTTCTTCAGAGTTTTACAAGGTTGCCCTTATTCTTTTTCTTTTTGTTATCATGTATTTAGGTGTCCTGAACTGTAATAGACATGTTGCATCATATTACCAACATTTCACATTATTATTTAATAAACAGCCAAAAAAGAAATGTCAGCAGGATGATTATACTTTCACATTTTATTGTACCAGTGAGGAACAATTACACTGCAATCCAATAAAAAAGAACTGCTACAATAGGGAGCTGAAAATACAAGGTGGCAGCAGCTGTATTGCTTTTCTGCAGATAGTGCAGACATGGGTTTGGAAAACACAGTGGAAATTTCTAGTTTTCTAAAGAAAAAAAAATTACATGCATCACAGATCTGTGAGGGGAAGCTAAATCTGTGAGCAAAGTTCACCTTTAGGAAAAAGCTGTTGGCATTCAAACTGATGTGCTTTGGCTCTTGGGAGAAGCAAAGTGAGCCCTGTGGGTAGGTGGGGAAAAAAGAGACCAAGGAACAGACCAGTAAGGATCTGGTTAAATAGGAAAACAAAAAAAAAGAAATGACTGAACTCTCTACAATTGAAAGGCAGAAAAGATGAAAATAAGAAATCGGCAAGTAAGGACATAATTTATTCACCTGTAGAAGGAGAGCTCTGGGGGAAAAAACAGAGACAAAGCGGGACATTTCCACAAATGTACATCTTGCCACCTTTAAGAAGTCACAAGACAGCAGACTGTTCAGATAAATAAATACAAGTGCAAAGAAACAATAAAATTTGGCAAGTATGAAAGAAACATTTAAGATTTGTTTCCCTTTTTTTTGTCGACTCTTCAGTTTTGCATATATACAGATCTACTTACAGCGCTGATTTACATAGGTGATTTACATGTCTGAAACTGGGACTCTTCTGTAATGTCTACAAACATTGCTGAGCACAACAGCTTCCATTCTCTGCTTGGGACTCTCCGACGTTACCAAAAAACCCTTTACTTATGCTCAGAAAAAATGGTGTATACTGCAGGGAAAACCAATTTTTAAAATACTTTACGTCAACATGTCTATTGCACAAATAAATGTTGACCACATTGTAGGTTACCAAATTCAGACAATTTATCTGAAGATTTAGGGACCTAAATTTAGGTATCTGCACAAGCCAGAAATCTAACCTTTGATGGTAGCCAATGGAGATCTGGCCAGTACAGATATGGACTCTGGAGAGCTAATTGTCTCCTCTAAAAGCAAACACCTACATTTGGTCAGGTAAATAGCTCTCTATACTCTTTTGGCTGACTTGATTAGATCTCCCTTGATTATAATGGGAGCTTAGATGCCTGGCTTAGAGGTTAAAGGTGTTAATAGCAGTCTTTGCATTATAATTAGAGAGAGAGCAGCCCTCCTATGTGGCAGAACTAGAAGTTGCTTTAATGGCTTTTCTAAAATGACCCCCAGCTGGACTGGCATTATGTCATGTATCTATAGATGTCTGAGCATTAGTCTGAATCCCACCCTTAAATCCAGAAGTGAATGAGAACGTTGCTTAATTCCTCATTTAAAAAAAAATAATAAAAAACAAATATTATCTAAGCATTTCAAAATCCAGTCAAAAACACACCTCTAATTCATTACAATCGCAACTAACAGTAAGGACTTCTGGCAAAAGGAGAAGTGGAAAGGGAAAAAGAACTATGAAAAAGAAAGACCTTTGTAGATCCAAGGCTGTTATCAAACTTCATAAGGCAAAATGATCTTTCTGTATAGATTTTATTTTGGTTTAGGTTTTGACTCTCCAGTTTTATGTGACTGACTGTCTGTCTCCTAACCAGGACCTGATATGAATCTGTCGATCCCACAAGATGCTGGTAACTGGCATCATTTTGCTGATTAGCCACAGGTTTGACTGGTAGCATAGTTTGATTAAAGGTCAGCAAAAGCATACACGTAAACCAGACACAAAAGCCACACACAATGCCAGTAGAGCTGCAGACCACTTCAGAAAAGCTACTAAAACAATTCAGAACAGTCCATTCTTGTCGTGTTGTAGTGTCTCTTTCCTTAATTGTGAGACAAAGATTGCTGTGAATTACTTTCAAGTTACTCTGAGTAAACTGGAAAACTTTTTTAAAGCAATCTCTGCTTTAAAGCAACCTTCAATGAATTGCTATAATTATTTTTCTATCTGAAAAAGTTAGTAAATAATTGAAAATACTTTTTCGATGCTTTTCAATTATAAATTCATAAGCTCATTGTTAGTTCTGTCAGCTCATGATTTTATTTTCCTCCTTTTTCCCTGAAAGGGTTGGTGTTCCCAGAAGCCAGTAGGCACTGCATGCTAATCAGGTGTGAGCAATTGAGAATATTAATTTCTCAAAAAGTAGAATATGAGTGTCACGGGCTTTAAGTATTTATGACTGGTGTTAAACCACAAGGTTCGAAGTGTCAGTTTTCTCCCTGACCCACCACAAACTGGGTGCTACTTCAGTCAGGCACAGATTCATCAAAAAACATACCGGTCATCAGAATTTTGTCACTGAGAGATACCTAACCAGGTATGTGAATAAAGGTCAGGTGAGGAGATGCCACACAGTAACGAACATGGTACGCCACAGCTGTGATATAACTGGAATCATGTCAAGCTGTATACTGAAAAAGGAATTCTTAATTGAGGAAAAGGATGTTGAGGCATATCAAGTTGAATTTTGTTTTCACTACGCAGAATACTGTTTTCTTTCTTGTTCAAACAGGTACCTTAGAAGTTTCTGAAGATTCTTTCCAGCATTTTTTTGAGAGAAAGAAGAGAGAGGTAGGTAGGTAGATAGATGAGGCAGCCACCTGCCTGGGAAGCAATATTTCACAGACAGTTAAAAAAAAAAATATTATACTTTTATACTTTGAATAAAGTTTTTAAGCTCAGCCTTGCAGCAACTCTGGAGGGAAGCAGCAAATTATTTATTGATCATTTTTGTTTTTAATAAGAGAACCATCTAGGGAACCTGAAGGTACGCAAGTCCATGGGACCTGATGAAATCCATCCACGGGTCCTGAGGGAACTGGTGGATGAAGTTGTCAAGTTGCTTTCCATTATATTTGAAAAGTTGTGGCAGTCCAGTGAAGTTCCCACTAACTGGAAAAAGGGGAAACTTAACCCCCATTTTCAAAAAGGGGGAAAAGGAAGACCAGGGGAACTACAGGCCGGTCAATCTCACCTCTATGCCCAGCAAGATCATGGAGCTGATCGTCCTGGAAACTCTGCTAAGGCACATGAAAAATGGCTTCACCAACTGCAAGTCATGCCTGACAAATTTAGTGACCCTCTGTGACTGGGCTACAGTGTTGGTAGATAAGGTGAAAACAATAGATGTCGTCTACCTGGACTTGTGCAAAGTGTTTGGTGCTGTCCCGTATGACATCCTTTTCTATAAATTGAAGAAACACGGATTTGACTGATGTATCACTCAGTGGATAAGGAACTGGCTGGATAGCCACACTGAAATGGTTGTGGTTAACAGCTCGATGTCCAAGTGGAAATCAGTGATGAGTGGCGTTCCTCAGGGTCAGTACTGGGACTGGCTCTGTTTAACATCTTTGTCAGAGACATGGACAGTGGGATTGGGTGCACCCTCATCAAGTTTGCTGATGACACCAAGCTGTGTGGCACAGTCAACACTCTGGAGGGAATGTATGCCATCCAGAGGGACCTGGACAGGCTGAAGAGGTGGGCCTATGCAAACCTCATGAAATTCAACAAAGCCAAGTGCAAGGTCCTGCGTGTGGGCCAGGGCAATCTCAAACACAAATACAGCCTGGGTGGGGAATGGATTGAGAGCAGCCCTGAGGAGAAAGAGAAACTCAACATGAGGCGGTAATGTGCACTTGCAGCCCAGAAGGTCAGCCAGATCCCAGCCTGCATCAAAAGAAGTGTGGCCAGCAGGTCAAGGGAGGTGACTCTGTCCCTCTACTCCACTCTCGTGAGACCCCACCTGGAATACTGTGTCCAGCTCTGGAGTCCTCAGCACAAGACGGGCATGGACCTGCTGGAGCAGGTCCAGAGGAGGGCCATGAAGATGATCCAAGGGTTGGAGCAGCTCTCCTATGAAGACAGGCTGAGAGAGTTGGGGTTGTTCAGCCTGGAGAAGAGAAGGCTCCAGGGAGACATTATAGCAGCTTCGCAGTATCTGAAGGGGGCCTACAAGAAAGCAAGAGGGGGACTTTTTACAAGGGTGTGTAGGGATAGGACAAGGGTTAATAGCTTTAAACTGGAAGAGGGTAGATTTAGATTAAATATTAGGAAGAAATAACAGATTTCTCAGCTAATGTAGCTGTACCTCTGTCTTCCAAAGTCCTTTCCACAACATGGAGTTTGCCATTTTCAAAATAATCCACGTACATTATTCTGGAGTAACCTCGGGGTCGAATCAGCTGGCATTTCCTTCCCAGTCAACCCTCAGCCTGGCAGCCTCCCAAGTGTGCAACTCATGTCTCCTGTGTGTGAGGTATGTAGGAGGCAGCTCTGCTGCTGGTAGCCAACTCAAAAGATTCTGAAAGTGTGACTCATTAATTCTTCTTTCCAAGTTTTAGGGAATCAGGTTGCCTTTCCATATGTAGGAAGCAGTACCTTCTGATCCATGCTGCAAGCATCTTCATAGGTTGCTTGTTTGGTAGGGAGTCTTAGGAGGAACTCAGAAGCAGCTCAAGAGCAAAGAGTTACAACAAAGTGGGCTGCAAGTTTCTTATTTCCAGCAAGACACATTTTCACCAATTTCCTTGTTGTTTACAAAGTATCCAAGGGAAAACAGGGCATAGTGGGGCAGCAGGGAGAAGCTACTTTAGAAGGGATCATCAGAAGGCATTGGAGGGAGGTGCCTACTAATGCCACCAGTAACTTCTGTTAGCCTCTACTTCTGACCCATGGGAAAGTCTTGATTGATCAAGAGGTACCATCTTGCAGATGCGTGTAGTGCTAATTGACGCAGCTTGTTGTAAGGGCTGTCTTCTGTTGTGAAGACGCTCCTTGTCAACCCCACTTTGGCTGGCGCCTGTTCCTCCTTGAAACTTCTACTATTTGTCTGCAAATGGGCACAGTGCCACCCAACAGATGGTCATAAGTGTAGGCATGCTGGAAACCTACTATGTTCAGATCTAAAGCCAGATTTCTCCTCCAAATAGGAAAATTGTGTAGAGCTTCTACATTCTTCGTTAGCTAAAGTCATCTCTACTTTAAATATCCCCAAATACTTTCCAGCATAGTCAGAGCAATTGGGCTCTAGTATAGGGAGATAAATCATTCCTGAGGGTGAGGAAAGGGATTATGACGGATGTCTCTATGCAACAAAATCAATCTTTATAAAATGTGTGGTGTTAAGCGGAAAATGAATTTTTTATGGTTTTAAAGTTCCTCCAAAGGATAAGTATACATAGAGTGGACAAAGAGGCAAATTCAGTCACATGTGGAAAACTTCTCTGTTATCTCAAGATTTCATCCCTGTTGTAATTATACATTATACTAGTCTCCCACTTTCTATACAACAGGGCAGGAAGCTTGTTTCTCTCAGACCAAATATGATATTAAACAGGTTTTTTGTTTTTCATGGCTCAGAAGCTGGAATCCAATTTATGCAATGCATGCAAAAGAAAAAAAAAAGTTATTTTCCAGTGGCAACCCAATAAAATCTACACACCTTTTTTTCTTTTTTCAATACAAGCAGCCATTATAGGACAATTCGTATAACTTCTCCACTGTTAACATTTCACTTACAAAGAAATATTTTCTAGGAAACTAATCTAAACTCTTTCCTTCTTTCCCTGGCCTTGCTTTCAGTTTTCCTTCAGCAGCTTATAGCTCAGAAAGTGATTTTCCTGTTCACTGCTTACTGCCATCAGCCTCGGATGTTTCATTGCTTTTTTTTTTATCTCCTTATTTCAGTACCAGTATAAGATAGCTGCTTCAACAGCAATCACAGGTTCTACATGCTTTACAGGTTTTGTTTTCAGTCTGAATGCCCTTTTTCTTCTGCTAGCTGTCTGCACTTCACACCACACATTGCCTCGTTCTCAGACGCATCTCAGTGATTTGATTTCCTCTGCTTTACCACTCTTCTTTGCAGCTGGTCTAATCTAATGTTGGGTTCTCTTGGTGGAAAATTGATTCTGCCAGGCTGCTTTGTGGCTTTCAAGGGGCTTTGAAGAAACAAGTATGAGCAAAAAGGACAGTGAAGGAAGTCAGGACTTCCAAACATTTGGATCCCAAATTGCTGGTTCATACCATTTTAAGGCAGAAGAGATGGAGCTTCTGCTCCATATAGGAGGGTGAACTCTCCATGCTCAGGTTTCTCTCTTACGGAAAGTATGCTTTCAACTCTGTCAGCTTGTCTACATAAATGAGGGCAAAGCAAAGACACTTTCCTGTCTTCCTCAATTAGCATCCCTGGCTTTCTGACCTCTTCAGTGTCTGGACCATCTAAAAAGTCTGATCATGGTGGGGAAAAAAAAAAACAAAAAAACCCCTGTTCTTTAAAGGTACTTCTAAGCTGTTAAAAATCCTAAACTGAGTATCTTCAGGTCAGTCTAGTAGCAGCCAATTTTGGCAGGAATTCATAGGTCTTAATAACTGAAGAAAAGCCTTTCTGTCATCTTTGCATTAAGAAAGTCACATCTAGGAACCTTGAAAGTTAAGTTCTAATGGATCCAGTTATCCTGTCCCACTGCTCCTGCTATTTCTGTGTGTTGGCAACTTCTAGGACAGACACAACTTTGAAACAGAAATGGTTGCACAGCTGCGTGTGACACTCCAGTCATATCAAAAGAAAAAGCCCGCTCACCTCCTGCAGTATATCCATGACTAGAAACTTTTTATAACGTCTCTATACAAAGGCCTGTGATTCCTTAACACCAGGCACTGGGTATTCAGATGCGAAGTACCATATATGGAAGATTGCACCTTTATTTGTGGAAGAGGTTATGCACAATGATTTTGCATTTGCATACAATCACTGAGTGAACTGGAGTTCATGTATATTGTGGAAAATATCATCTTATTGGTAAGTATGTGTTTGGTAGATGTCAAGTTTGCTGAGGTTACAGAGAGGGGCTCTGTGGTGGGTTTGACCTTGGCTGCCTGCCAGACGCCCACACAGCTGCTCTGTCACTCCCCCTCCCCAACAGGACAGGAGAAATAGATGAAAAAAACTTCTGGGTTGAGATAAAGACAGGGAGATCTCTTATTGTCATGGGCAAAACAAACTCAACTTGGGGTAAATAGCTTAATTTATTGACAGTTAATAACAGAGTAGCATAGTAAGAAATAAAAACATAAAAAAAACCACCTTCCCTCCAGCCCCATCTTCTTCCCAGGCTTAACTTCCTTCTTGACTCTTCTACATCCTTCCTCCAAGTGGCACAGGGGGATGGGGATTGGGGGTTGTGGTCAGTTCACAACACTTCATCTCTGCCGCTCCTTCCTCCTCATGCTGTTCCCCTCATCCAGTGTGGGGTCCCTCCTATGGGGTGCAATTCTTCACCAACTTCTCCAATGTGGGTTCTTCCCACAGGCTACAGTTCTTCAAGAACTGATCCAGCATGGGTCTTTTCCAAGGGGAAGATTGCTCCGGCATGGACTCTCCATGGGCTGCAGCTTCCTTCAGGACACATCCACCTGATCCAGTCCACCTGATCCAGTGTGGGGTCTTCCACAGGCTACAGGATAGATATCTGCTCCACTGTGGTCCTTCATGGCCTATAGGGGGACAGTCTGCTTCACCATGGTCTTCTCCATGGGATGCAGGGGAATCTCTGCTCCAGTGCTCGGAGCATCTCCTCTCCCTCCTTCTTCACTGACCTTGGTGTCTGCATAGTTGTTTCTCTCACATTTTTCTCACTCATCTCTGTCACAGATCCTGAGCAGTATTTTTTACCCTTTATTAAATATATTATCACAGAAGTGCCACCAGCATCACTGATGGGCTCAGCTTTGGAGCCACCTGGAACTGACACTGTCCACCACAGGGATAGCTCTTGGTGTCTTCTCACAGAGGCCACCCCTGCAGCCCCTCTGCTACCAAAACGTTGCCAGAGAAACCCAATACAGGCTCCTAAAGGAGTAATAGAAAAGTGGGTGGGGATAGCAAGTGTCACACAACCTCATTCCAGAAAATGCCAGACAGGCTTGGTGAGAACCTAGAAATGTGGGTGGCTTGTCAGGGTTATGACTTCTGGCAGTTTTGCAATGTATCTTTATCCTATAATGAATTTATGATCTGTATTTGAATGAATTCTTTTGAATTAGTACATTCCTATCATAGTCTTTGCCCAAGCGCAACACTGAGATTTCATGGGTGATCTCATGCTTCTTGGAGGAACAGTATGCTCGAGCATTGTAAATATTTTTGCCTAATGAATCCTGGTAAAACATGTCTACTCGTTGAGAGTAAGTGTGGGAGGACAATGAAGGTCAAGGACAGTTGTGTAAACCCATGCCCATACAGCAAGTTATCCTAGTAACAACAAGCGATGTCATCCATAAAATTTGCCAGCACACCTCATTCAGGCAGCCAGTTTGAAACCAAAACATCACAGTCATCTAAGGGTCTCTGTGTGAGCTCTTCACTTGAGTTGGGCTTGCTTTTCACTGTTAAATCAGTGGATGGAGGGTTTGAGGTGGAACACTCATAGGGCATCTCTGTACTGGCAGATTCTCCTTTGGTTCCAGAATCAGAATGAGCAATACCAGCTTAACTGGCACAGTTATACCATTTCAGAAAGAAGCTGCAAGAGGTAAGGAGCAGAAAGGGGGGAAAATGATGAGTTTAATTGGCCAGTATAGCTAAAAACTGAGTGTTTTGTAAATCATGTAAGCCCAACATCATGGCAGTGCAAGATAAACACACTGAAGACCTCTGACTTCTTTCAGGAATACACCAGGTTATTTTGTTTATAAAATATATGTTAATCAATCTTCACAAATGGAATATTAACTACTAGATAAATGCTAGAGTTTCTGGACTGAAGTTTTGTGGTGATGTGCAGTGATATCGGCATAGTGCCACACAGTATCTTTTACAGATTATCCCTATACAGGCAAACTTAGATAGGAGAAATAGCAGAGCCATGGCAGTGTGGCATGTTGTTATCGGGTCCTACTTCTTGATCTGAGAGGAAGGCTGCATTAATGCTGTTGTCCTGCTTTCAGCAACGGACTAGTTCCTTTATCAAAACAACACAGTGACACATCATCATACGTTTCTGCTCCCATAGGTATTTTGATCTATGAGCATGGGAGAAGGAAGAGAAGGAAGTTTCTCAGTAAATCTTGCCCCATATTATTAGGTGTATGGAGCAGGAACCCTCCACAACTATCAAGTCAGTTCATGTTTCTTTTTATAGTGAACTACATCTATCAATTAAAAAAAAAGGGGGGGGGTGTCTCACTTTGTAAGGTACACTGAATTGTTAATGTCAAGGTGTGCTAGCAATGTTTTTAAATGGGGCTGCTCTCCATCTGAATGTTTGTCAGAATTTTTATTTACACCACAGGTAAAATTCCAAACTTTAAAAAGCTTTACAAACTTAAGTTTGGTCTTTGCTGATTTTCTGTGTGGTGGGATGGGAGAAGGAATGGAGAACAGATGCTTTTATAGACAATTCCTGAATTAATGTCTTCTACATGGTAATCTGAAAATGCACGGGACTGAGCTGAAATCCATTTAGCTCTTTTCTTTTGCTCCTTTCTCTATTTGTGAGTTGTATTGTTTGTGGGTGAATCTGTGGAAAATAGGAACTGGAGGAAGTTGGTAAGTCTGCTTGCTTTAGGAGGAATATAACATTCCCAGCTTAAGAAAACCAAAATTGAAGTCTTACTATGCATAAGAAAAAAGTATTATCACTGAACAAAAAAGATATAAAAGAAGTGGCAGGATTCTGCCTACAGAATCTGTCCACAAAATCTCATATCTGATAAAGTTATTTGGGCTATTCAGAAAATGAAAATAGGAGAAAGAACTTTAGAATGCAGAACGAACAGTATAAGGGCAAGCAAAATGTAAAGTTGGTAAGTACAAAAAACCCCACAAAACTACTTCTCCTTCAACAGTTGAATTAGAAGTCTGTTGGCTTTATCACCTAAGGAAAAGGAGATGCATGTCATTACAGATATATCACTGGAACCTCTACTTAATGCATCACAGTGATGGAAAAAAGCAAATGAGATGCCAGGCTGCATAAAAAAATGGGCTGGGGAAGAATACTGCAAAAGTAATGCAATTATGTTTCTAGTTCTACAATACCAGCCACCATTTTGGGGGGAAAAATTGCACAGAATTATAAAGGGCTTGAGAGAAGGGCATAATTATTAAGAACACTGAAAAACAGTGAGACTGAAAAGGAAAAGAGTGGAATTGTTTCCTTTAGAAATGAGATTAATGGAAGAAGATGAGAAATAACTATACTAAATAAAGGAATGTGATAGAAAAGGTAGATGGGGAACTTCTGTTTCCTCTCTCTTGTAATGCAAGAACAAGGAGATATGCTAACAAAACTGAAAGCTGGCAGAATGAAAACTGATAAAATCCATTCCCTACAGCAGATAATTAGACTGGAGCAAATACATTGACAGAGGTGCAATTGAGGTCAAGGATTCTGCAAGGTTGAATGAAATTTGAACAGTTACATGAATTAAGGCCAGCAAGAATGTCAGAAAGAAGATAAAGTCTCAGTTTTCAGGGCTAAATCCAACCTCGAATTTTTAGGAACAGGTAGAAGGTTCTCAGTACCAGGCTTCTTTATTTTTCATATAAATTGCATTTCTCACTGATATTAGTAAGATTCCTACAGTATGGCCAATGGAATTTCTCACGTAAGTCTATTTCACAGTGCTGTTCCGACTGCATTTTGGATCTGTTCACAGTAACATTACAGCATTGCAGATGGTGTAAAAGCATATCTCCAAAAAACAATCCAGTCATCACTTCCATTTTCAAAATCCAGAGATGAGTCATTCCCCTCCCACAGGTAAATGTATTTGTATGAACATCAAGCTCTACAAACTTCTATGTATATCCTCATAATGAAAAAAAAATAAGTACAGCAGAGTCCTTCTCTGTATTGATAAAACTCAGGCTTCAGCCCACTCTTAACCACTGTCCAATTTAGCAAATCAAGCAGATGTAGATGTAACTGAGAGTACCCAAACGGGTACAACTGTGCAACATTGGATTATGGTAAAGGGGATATAAGAAGAAAAGGTCAGTAAATGAAAGAATGAGAAAAGGGTTCCCTGGAGACAGACAGCAGCCATGCAGAGGTTAGCCACAGTTCTTAGAGGACCACAGGATCACCAGATGATTCAGGTGGGAAGGAACCTCAGGGGTCTTTGATCCCATCTCCTATTCACAGCATGTCAGCTCTGAGGTCAGAGCAGGCTTCTCAGGGCTTCATCCAGTTGGGACTTAAAAACATTTGAGGACGGTGACTAAGTAACCTCTCCGGGCAACCTGTGCCACTGACTGTATTCATGGGGAAGAAATGTCTCCCTAAACCCAGTCTGACACTCTCCTGTTTCACTTTATGCCTGTTGTCTGTCAGCCTCCCACCCTGTACCACTGTCAAGAGCCCGGCTCCATCTCCTCAGTGACCTTCTTGTACACGTGGGGGACTGCTGTCAGGTCCCCCCAAAGCCATCTCTGCTCCAGACTGAACAAGCCCAGCTCTCCCAGACTTTCCTTACAGGACAAGTGCTCCAGTCCCTACCGTCTTGATTGCCTCCCCTGAACTCTCTCCTGTTTTTCAGTCTGTCTTGTATTGGGGGACCCAACACTGGATTCGGTAATCCAGATGTCATCTAACAAGTACTGAGCAGAGGGTACCATCTGAGTGAGGCAGACCACCAGCCTGTAGTTCCCTGAGCTGCCTTTTTTGAAGACCTTTTGCCTTCCTCCAGCAATCAGGAGCCTCTCCCCAGCTCCACTATTTCATGGTCTCTCCAGTGAAGACTGCCATTATCACATATCAAATCAGTTGTCCTAAATAGCAAATAGACAGATTCCATCCACATTCACTCAATATAAAACAAGAAAGAAACTGAATTAACAGCAGGGATTTTAATTCCCGCTTGTAGAGAAATTCAGAGTCTAAAGGCAGTCTAGCAATGGAGAAAGTGGCTAAGGTGTGGCAGAGACCTGGGTTCATATCACTTCTGTCTAATTTGGCACAAAAACTTGGATTTGTCTCACAGTTGCAACTCCCAAGCAACACTGGGTTAGGTCTTCACTGCACATGTGCAAATTAAAACTTTTAAGGGTGGCCACCGAACATCAGACAATACAGAGCGGAGGTTCCTGAGCTGAAAGAGGCACCTTGCTGTAGCCTGGTTAGCCATTACTGTAGCTACACCCCATACTTTCCTTCTGCATTTCCATCTAATTCTGGCATGGTCCTGCTCTGCTGGCCCCTGAGGTTTCTTTATTTTGTCTAGCAACACAGGGTACCTCTGTCAAGCTGAGGAGTATGTTAGATAGCAAACACCCTTAGTACCACAATATTTTAAAATCCACCTAGATTTTAAAGCAGTAAGGATGTCTGACAAGCCGCAAACCAGGGATAGAAAAACTCATATATCTCTTTCTGTTGTTTCAGCTGTCAGAAACCTGTGGTGCACTTCCAGCTCTGGCTTTGCTGGTTAATCTGGTCAATGACTGACCATAGGTATGTCCTTAGTGGGTGGCTTTTCCAAACCTGTGTTCCTGTACATATTTTGCTCAGATAAGGACAAACACACAGACTGCCTTCCCACACCAGACTGTACCATCAAGCTGTATCTGTACCATCAGCTGTAGGTTGCATAGGCTGAAAGGGCTGTATCTGCTACTTGTATGTGGAATTTATTTTTAATAAACACATTGTATGGAGGTACATGGCATGGCATGAGGGTATGGGCAAGGCAATAGAATACCAGGTTGGAAGGGACCTCAAGGATCATCGAGTCCAACCTTTCTTGGCAAAGGAACATTCTAGACAAGATTGCCCAGCACCCTGTCCAGCCAAATCTTAAAAATATCCAATGTTGGGGAATCTACCACTTTGCCGGGAAGATTATTGCGATCACTGATTGTTCTCGTTGTGGAAAACTTTCCTTTTTGTGTACAATCAGAATATCCCCAGGAGCAACTTGCAAACTGTTACCCCTTGTCTTTTCCATGTGACTCCTTGTAAAAAGGAAGTCTCCATCTTCTTTGTAGCCATCCTTTAAATACTGGAACATGATGATAAGGTCTCCCCTAAGCCTTCTTTTCTCAAGGCTGAACAAACCCAATTCTCTCTGCCTTTCCTCATAAAGCAGGCTTCCCAGTCCTTTGATGATTTTTGTGGCCCTTCTCTGGACCCTCTCCAGCCTGTCCACATCTTTTTTATATAGCAAAGACCAAAACAGAACACGGTACTCCAGGTGTGGCCTGACAAGCACTGAGTAGAGTGGGATAATGACTTTTTTATCTCTGCTGGTGATGCCCTTGTAGATGCAACCCAGCATCCTGTTGGCTTTCTTTGTCACAGCAGCACACTGTTCACTCATATTGAGTTTGTTGTCCATCAGGACCCCCAGGTCCCTTTCCACAGAGCTGCTCCCCAGACGGATAGATCCCAGCCTGTGCTGCACGCTGGGATTATGTTTTCCCAGGTGCAAGAGCTTACACTTGTCCTTGTTGAACTTCGTAAGGTTCTTATTAGCCTGCTCTTCCAGCCTATCCAGGTCTTCCTGCAGGGTGGTTCTGCCTTCTGAAGTGTCCTCTTCCCCACTCAGTTTGGTATTGTTGGCAAACTTCATCAGGGTGGACTTGATCCCATCATCCAGATCATTTATGAAGATATTAAACAGCGTTGGGCTCAGTATCGGTCCCTGGGGACCCCACTTGTGACAAGTTGCCAGTTTGAAAAGGAGCCATTTACCACCACCCCCTGGGTGCAGCCTGTCAGCCAGTTCCCCACCCACTGCACAGACCACTTGTCTAGACCGTAACACATCAGTTTCTCTAGGACGCAGCTGTGGGAAATCATATCAAAAACCTTGGAGAAACCCAGGTAGACAATGTCCACCACTCGCCCCACATCAACCAGGCAGGTTACTTTGTTGTAGAAGGTGATCAGGTTTGTCAAGCAGAATTTGCCCTTAATGAATCCAGGCTGGCTTTTCCCAATCATGTGCTTCATTTGACTTGTGATAGCCTTCAGGAGGATTTGTTCCATAACTTTCCCAGGGACTGAAATAAGACTGATGGGCCTATAACTTCCTGGATCCTCCTTTAATCTCTTCTTGGGGATGACATTAGCCTTATTCCAGTCTTTTGGGACGTCCACCTACCTCCATGACTTCTCAAAGCCTATGGAGAGCAGCCTCGCAACAACATCAGCCAGTTCTCTTAACACCCTCAGGTGGATATTGTCAGGGCCCATCAATTTGTAGGGGTCAAGCTCCCGTACCAGGTCATGTACCAACTCTTCCTTCACTGGTGGTGGGTCTGTGTTTGCCTCAGCCTGGATAACTGCTACCAAGGCCTGGAGGCCAACAGTGCTGTAAAGATAGAGGTGAAGAAAGTGTTGAGAACTTCTGCCTTTGCAGCATTGTTGGTGACTAATTCTCCTCTCCCATTTAACAGTGGGCCAATATTTTCCTTCTGTTTCTGCTTGTTGTTTACGTACCCGAAGAACCCTTCCTTGTAGCTTTTGACATCTCCATCCAGTTTCAATTCGATCTGGCTTTTTGCTTCTCTAACTGCATCTCTGCACAGCCCAGTAATGACTTTGTAGTTCTCAATGGGTATTTGTCAGCTTTTCCATCTCTGGTACACTTCTATTTTGGTTTTGAGCAGACTCAAAAGTTTGCAATTAAGCCAATGTGGTCTCTTGCTCCACCTACTTCCCTTACCTTTAAAGGGGATGAACTGATTTTGTGCTTCCAGGAGAGTGTTCCCGAAAAACTCCCAGCACTCATTAGCACCTTTTTTTATTAATTGCCCTCCCAGCTAAGCTCTGAGTGAGCTGAAGTTTGCGTTTCTAAAATCCAACACCCTTGTCTTAGTCCCAACCTTCAGCATGCTCAGCAGGATCCCAAATTCCACAATATTGTGATCACTGCAGCTAAGGCTGTCACTAACTGAGATATCACAAAGCAGGTTTTCTTGGTTTGTGAGGAGCAAGGACAACAGTGCCTTGTTCCTGGTTGGCACATCTAACATTTGTATGAGGAAGCAGTCCTCTATGCATTCCAGGAACTTGATGGATGACGTGTGAGCTGCTGTATTGTTCTTCCAACAGATGTCTGGGTAGTTGAAGTCACCCATAAGAACCAAGTTCCTTTGACCTGAAGCTTGCCTAAGTTACCCAAATATTGCTTTGTTTGCCTTATTGTTTTGGTTTGGAGGTCAGTAGCAGATATGTACTGTAAGATCCCTCTTGGAGACAACTCCTCTGATCTTGACCCAGAGACATTCGACAGGGCTTCCACATTAAGACTGGGTGTACAATGAAACTGTGCAAACATATCATATAGGAAAATTTTCACACTTGATTTCATGCCAGTTCTCTCTCTTTAATTTTCTCCTTCTTCCAAATTAAAATCTCTATGTTGTTTGTTTTTAAATTCAATATGTGTCTTCCCTTAGCATTGTTACTGCTGGTGAGATTCTAAGACATTA
>NW_009649846.1:1348292-1361388 GCF_000708025.1 Charadrius vociferus | reverse complement strand
ATACCCATGTCACAGCTGCTAATATCTACTGTATTATTTTCATATATTTCATATATTTTGTCCGTTATGCTCAGACCTCTTGCCTTTCTTCAGATAGAGGGGTGGTAAACTGTAAAGGAGTAGGAGTTTCCTGAGAGCTGAAAGAATGGTAGCATATGAATTTTGCACCAACTGTATGGGAAGACACTGTGAAGTTTAATGTGAGAAGAAATTACAGAGAACATATAATTAATAGTTGGACTTAATATCAAACTATATCCGTGCTGTAACAACCTGTGAGGAAGGAAAGTGTCCACTATTGTTTACTAAGGCTTTTAAAATGAATTATTTTAAGATGATTATAGCATCTCTGAATTATACCAGTTATTTTTAGGGCTCTGCCATAAAGACTTTATTAGTTTTCTACATGTGAAGATAAGGCTTCTGCCATAGGAGTGCAGACACTCACAGAGAATGTTTGTTGGATAAACTGATTTATTGAGATCTCTATGTAAGATAATACTCACAAGGGAAATTGAATCTCTCAGGACGATCAGCTGCTGTCTGGTTGGTGATGGGGGACTGCAAGGGTCATTGCAGCGGCATCTTCAACTGGATCAGGTGAGACACCCCAAACCGTAGTCATGGGGATTTTTTATATACAGCTAGACTATGGTTCTATGTGATCACACCCACACAAGCAAGATACTGATTTTCTTCAACTACATAAAAGCTTTTTCTGTCCTAACTATGTACAAAGGACTTTCCTATGTGACCATTCCTGCGTCTGCAGAAACAGTTTCTATTCACCATACAGGTGTCCTATTTATGCATAGTTTGGTCAATTCTGCTGCTGGAATGGCCTCAGGGCATCTCTGGGAAGGCCAGAGCCACCACACAGGATGTCACAACCAGGCAAACCAGCCATGTCTGTCAGTTGGTCCGTGCACAGCAGCAGCTGCCCAGGGGGAATCTGCGGGGCTGTTCAAAACCCCCCCTGGGGAGCAGCTGTCGAAATTGGTCGAACACTTCATAGTGAAGCCAGTAGGACATCAGCCGAGCACTTTGTCACACATCAGTCCACTGAACCAAACCAGTCCCGGGTCACATTGATGCAGAGACTGGCTGGGAGGTTCCTGGTCTGCCCCAGGGAGTGAGTGACTAAGCACACTGGGAGTGCACAGAGGAAAATCCCTGTTATCACAGCTATAACTACAGGGCAAACTCCAATTTCATTTTTATATCAGACTTGCAAGTTAAATGCTATAACTCTTACCACAGTAGATATATCTGGTAATCAGAACTTCAAAGGAAGGACTGAGATCAATATTTGAGTCTTTTGTCAGACACAATCTATTAAATTACTGTAGTTACAGCACAAATTTCATGTTTCAGTATTACAATGGTGTTCAGTCGCCCTCAGGACGCTTTGATGTCTCAGGTTCTCTTCAGGTTTATTTTTTAGTTTTCCTGTCTGTCATGATGAAATGCAGAAAAGATGTGACCCCACCATGAGCCCATTACTACTGGTCAGAGAATATGCATTTGCTTATGCTGATGTGAAGGAAAATCAAATAAATAACTCACACTTTTCACAATTTAAAATGCCATTTATTTCCCTGCATAGTAAACTGCTACTTCTTCCCCCTCCACTTTTATTTCCCATGTTTCTTTTGTTCTATAGCTCATGCATAATTTCACACCTGCATAATTTCTGAAGAACTAGGATTTTGCTTATCAATTTAAACAATAAAGACAGACCATTCAAAGAAACACGCTGACAGCCATTTCACAGGTTGGACTGAAGGGGCCTGGGCTGTTTATGCCAGCAGAGATCTCATTTTTGCAGCATGTTGAGAAGACTTGTACTCTTAATAATAATGTTGAAAGACGCGTAAAGCAAAAATCAAGTGTATAAAACCCCATGAGAGATAAGAGGAAGAGCACAAAGAATTTAATTCACTAGCAAAGCACAATCTGTAAGTGTGTCCTGTGATGAATACCAGGCAGTTTGACGCAAAAGGCTCTTAGAAGTCCTTCAAGGGTAAATGTGATGTCTATTTTCTCTAGTCAGGTCTGTGCACTGTACAGAGTTGGTGCCCAGTCAGGTATAGCACAGGTGACATGCAAACCTTCCTGATCGGATCCTACCAAGACACCTGGTAGCAGTTCTTTGGGAAGGCAGTGAACATCCAGACATGGCAGACAAGGTTTCTCCGTGTCTCATGCCACTGGCAAGTAAATCCTGGTGCACACCAGGTGATGCTGATGGGAAATAGATGGCTGTCAGACTGGAGATTGAAAGGAGACTAATCACTCACTCACAGAGAATGAACAAGGTAGCCCTGGAGTCTGTCCAAATATTTAATATTACATACATATAAAGAGTCAAACATGTGCTGTTACCTTCCCTTTATCAGAAATAAGGATTATGCTGCTAGAAAAGGGATTCACTCCAGACTGAATATAGGGTGCATCTCTCCATCTAGGCTCTGGAAGATGATATTGCCGTTGGTACCCGGGAAAGAGGGGTCTGAAGCAGGAAAATAATACTAGGAAGCAGGGAAGAAAGGATGCTCCGAAAAGCAGCTTTGCTCCCAGAGATCGGCTAACCTGACATTTGCCTAACAGCTTGCTGATATTATGCATTGTGTGCAAGACCATGCTCTTCAGTTTCCAGCTGAGTATGTTTGTTGCAGCGCTGTTTCTCCAAGGATTTGTGCCATCTCAAAGAACTGAGCTTACTCCCGCAGATTTAGGGCTATCACCAAAGGGTGTTAAACATCTGAGCAGCTTTGGACAGAAAAGCGCAGCCTTTGAGATACTCTCCTGTCTATCAATCTTGTAAAGCTGTCTAGACTGTCCCAGGAGAGGGGGTGGAAGTGTAAACCAGATATACATGTAAATCTAGAAGTGTAAATCAGATTCTATAAGTGTGCCTATGCGATGTGGTATAGAGAAAAAATTACACAACATTACCAAGACAAAACCCCAAGGACCCCCTTGAAGCTCCAGTAAGAAATGAATCTTTCGTTCTTTGCAACTCAATAAATGGCTGAAATCTTCTAGGAGCTGTGTTCAACAGTTCCACGGCTTTAACACAGTGCAGCTAATACCATGCTGAAATAGGATCATGAGATACAATAGCGGCACACCACACCACATGAGGATAGGTCACGTTATTGCAAAATAATTTATGCAAGGAGAAGCACTGGCTGGTACTGTGGAGGTAATTATGTTTATCATCTGTGAGCCCATAGTGACAGCAAATGTGCACTGCAATAGCTGTATCTCACCAACACAGTAGTCACCCACACTGCTGATGTAGTCATGGTCATTTTACAAATTACAACAAAGTAATATCTGAGGAAAGTTATTAAACTTGCGAATGTAACAGTGCCTGGTATGTGGTTTTAGTATTCCATTATTTATTATTTTAGGGTTTTGCAATAAAAAGCCTGAAACATCATTTCCCTACCAGGGCTTCAGGCTGTGCGTGCCTGGGTTTACTCTGGTCCTGTGGGGAAGGACGATTAAACATTCCAGTTTAATACTTGACAGACCTGAGTGCGCTTCCCTGTGCAGAGACCACAGACTGGCTGCATTTTTTATTTTTTTATTTTCAAAGATCCAGTGTCACCTTGCAGTTAAGCTAATGCAGAAATTATCTGGCTGGACTACAGGTTTTAAATTAGCGTGTTTATGGGTGTGCTTTCTAGAAAAAGGATATTAAACCTGCAGAACTGCCCATAGCTTTAAACCGAGCCTGGATTTCTTGCTGTAAGGTGTTTTCTACTGACAAGAGAAATGTGGTCTTGATGAAAAAATATTAGATAAGGATTTTTCCACAGAGTTATGAAGATCAGACTAAGTGATATGGATTCTCCTGGGGCAAGAATCAGTAAGGATGTCAAAGCATGTTCTGTCTTTGGGCTGTGTTCACATCACCAGCTGGTGCAGCCACCCACCCGGCCACTGCTGCCCCTCTGCCTCCTGGCAATGAGCCGGCAGCAAACAAGCAGGGTAAGCAATGACAAAGAGCCCAGATATGGATCCCGTAGCAGATAACTTCCCTGCTGCTCCACTGGCAAAGCCAGAAGAAAAAATGAGTCTGTTCCCAAGGCACCAAAACTTCTTACTATATGTTAGCAAGTGAATTCCTATTCTGGACCTTATTTTATTTAAGATGATACTTCACCATTACGCAAGTCTGCTCTTGGGAGAAGATTTCATGAAGGGCTGCATCAAACTTTACAGATCCCACTCAAAGCCTTTAAACCAATTGCGTCTTTGGCACCTCCTAACTTGCAATAGCCTTTTGAAAGCAGCCGGTTGTGATGGGAATTCTGTTGTCCTCGTTTTCTCTTCACATACTGATGTGGGTTGCTCCTCATTGCTCTGTTCTCCCCCCTAGGGCTCATGGTATATTACACTTACATTTTTCACTGGCTGAAGCCACATCTGTTTGGATCTTACTCTCTGTTCTTTTTTCACTTCACCCAAGTCCTTCCCCTGCATCTCTTTTTTCAGTCTCTGAGTATGCCAAGAAATGAATCTTTATGTTTTCACCACTGTGAAAATGAATTATCTACGGCAAACTTTCTTTGTAGCAGAAATGGTCACCAAATACGTCAAACTGAAAAAATCTGTGCAGTCATGAGCCACTTAAAATAAAATTATCAAGGATTGTCTTGTTCTGATTGTTCATTAAATAATCAAGCAGTCAACATTTAAGTAATAATAAAGCATATATTTGGTGGAATTTGCTACAAAGAAATTTGAAAGAAATTTAGTTCAACCCAGTCAGGGCCATGCACAGAAAGGAAAAAAAGAAAGAAGAGTTAGATTATGAACTGCATTTTTCCATGTGAAATAGCAAATTAAGCTGCTTTAAAAAATAATGAATCTGCACAAAAGATAAAAGCACTGGTTTCCTTTCACCTGGAGGGCAGCCTTCTCTGTCTTTATGTCATCCTCCCCATTACTTTTCCCCAGTCTGATGTGACTATGGAATAGCCTCACCGTGGACCAGGCTGTTTCACACTTACAGCCTCTACTTCTCCTTGTCACTTGTTTGCTTTCCTAACCTCTGCAGTAAATGCTATTAGAATCATTCTGTATGCTTTAACTTCGGTTAATTGGATCCTTCTCTCTTCTTCTTTCACAACTATTTTGTTTTCCTAGCCTTTACATAAATATTTACTTCTTACCGCATTTCTCCACGTTACTCCTTTTAAGACCATTTTCTTTTAGGTCCCTTTCTCCATTTACGCCACACCATCTACTGAGGTGTGTGGGGAGGGAGGAGGGATTCGCAAGCGTGCCTAAATTGCAATCAGTGAGTCATTTCACTCATCTATTCATTTCTGAGTGAGATCCCACATTTTTCAAAATCGACTACGTCGGAGCCTAATTAAGGAGTTAAGTTCCTAACTGTACAGAGTGACATTGAAAATCGTGGCACACAGCTTTAAGAAGGAATGCATTTTCACGGCATTAATTATTTACATAGGGGAAGAAAATAAGGGAGAGTATAGCTCGGATTAAGGCAGAGGAGTTCTCACTGGGCAGTGAGCTGAGCTGCCGGCACTCATTAGCAACAGAGGCTGTAAAGAATATCCTGCACTATTCATGCGTGAATAGTAGTGAAATCCACCATTGTATTTTGCAGTGACCTCTGCGTAGTAGCTCCTTGAATCCTCTTTAATCAAACAAATGCTGTAGTGTTAACCATTTATTAGAGAGGAGGGACAGTGGAGTGGAAAATGTCTTTCAGAAGAAAGAGGTTTGGCTTTATCTCAGTGTTTAATTCGAATGACTGCTTTTGTGCCCAGGAGGAGCACATGGCAGAGCGCTGCCTAGGAGCAGGCAAGCCATCGCCTCGCCTCTGCTCCTCCTGCGTTGCTCGCTTGTCCTGTTGGTATGTGTTGGCAAGTCCCTGGGCTCCTTCCAAAGCCTCAGCAGGTCTCTGGGGCCTGTGGGGCTCCATCTCCGCTGGGCTCTCTGGGCACACAGGTATGAACAGCTTTGCTGGGTCAGCCTGAAGGTTCATGTAGACTGGTATCCTGTCTGGAGACACATTGTGTGCACAGCAGAATAGGGTCTGAAAGAGAAAAATCAGTGTTTTATGCAAGAACATGCCTATCCTCACTTATTCAGGGCTACAAAAATGATTAGGGGATTAGAACATCTCTCATATGAGGAAAGGCTGAGAGACTTGGGTTTCTTTAGTTTAGAGAAAAGAAGATTGAGGGGGGATCTTACAAAAGCTTACAAATACTTAAAGGGAGAGTGCCAGGGGGATGGGAACAGTCTTTTTTCAGTGGTGCCCAGTGATAGGACAAGAGGTAATGGGCACAAACTTGGACATAGGAAGTTCCATCTTAACATGAGGAGGAACTTCTTTACTTTGAGGGTGGCAGAGCACTGGCACAGGCTGCCCAGAGAGGTTGTGGAGTCTCCCACCCTGGAGACATTCAAAACCCGCCTGGATGCCGTCCTGTGCAACCTGCTGTAGGTGACCCTGCTCTGGCAGGGGGGGTGGACTAGGTGATCTCCAGAGGTCCCTTCCAACCCTGAGCATTCCATGATTCTGTGATTTCCATGATATGATCTTCTCTACAATGCCAGAAAAAGGCATCGAAAGGCAAAGGCAAGATGAAGCACTAACCAGTTTCAGCACCTTTCATGTAGTATTCAGAAATGCATAGGAAACAACAGCAGCTGTGACAATGAAAACTCTCTTAACTGAAGTATCAAACTTATTTTTAAAGTGAATTGAGTGTTACTATTCTCCTGTTTAAGCATCATAAATTGTCTCTTATGGGGCTTTTCCAATACTCACAAAAATTATAAAGAGCCCTCAGCCAGTTAAATAAATATTAAAAAAATAAATCTAGCTGTAGCTTCCACCATGGAGAAACAAACAGTAGGAGCAGCCCACGGCTGCCGCACGGCAATGACAGAAGGAGTGGGGACCACCACAGCCCGCTGCCTACCTGCTCTCTGGGGCGAATTTATACTCACACCGTTGGCTGTGGCAGTCTGTAGGGGATTTATCTTCTTTGACATTGATTGCACTCTCACCATCTCCTACTCCTGACCACCTCCCAGTTCCCTGTGCCACACAGAGCAGCCTTCCCCTGCAGCGTAAGTGTACAGCAGTGTGCAGTGAAGCCACGCATCAGCAGGTGAACACCACGTGTGGCCATTAACGAAGGCTCCTGTTGGCGATTAGCTGGTCATTTTTAAGATTCAACAAGCATTTTCTCTTACAGACTTTGTTTTGCAAGGAAACTGCAGTGTCCTCAGGGATGGGGATACTGATACAGCGTTACCAGGTGTTGCAAAGCCAGAAGGGGCTTGGCATTGCCTGTTTTAGAAAAGCCAACATGACGCCGTTCATGTTGTGAATATGTTGTGAAGACTTGGCTGAAGGCAGCCGCTCACACTGCTTTGCAACTGTCTGCCCTCACACCAGCCCTTGGCATAAATGTCAATGCTGAAACCTTCCTGTCATCACACTACATCTGCTTCATTTCTTCAGCCACTCTTGTTCTGAGGCCCTGGGCAGGATACTCACGGGGTCAACCATCCTTCCCATGGTGGTGCTGGTCCTGGGCACTGCAGTAGCTGGACCACCACCACCTGCCCCATACCAACACGTTACTTGTGGTCAGGAAAATGCTCCAGGTGATACAAAAAGAGTTGCTTTCTCTGCTTCCAAATCATGTTGTGAAACCATTGCAATTCATTCACTGCTTGGATGTGATGCGTGGTGATGATCAGGGGTTGTCACAAAGTTATACTCCAGTGGTCAAGAGAAGGGGATAGAGTGCTTTGCAAACCAGTGGTACTTACCCCTGTGCCCTCCACAGCAGCTGTGGCTGCTGGATGCTCTATAGGGATGACGAACCCTAACGCCACAATCTCTCTGAGTCTCTGAAATATTGGCACTGAAGCATGATGACTAGCAAGTCTGGCCAAAGCCCATGATGCATTCTCCACCAGGAATGTCCTAGTTAGATTAGTAGTATGGGAAAACCTTGAGTGGTTTTTTTTTTTAACAATTTGCAGACAATGAATTTCTTAATGAACTAGTTAAGCTTTTGTAAATTATGCTAAAACTAAATACGCCATTCTTCTGTGTCCACTACGTATCTGCCTCAAGAAACTGTAATTAAGACAATATTGGCTTACCACATGCTTCTAGTGTCACAGATCAGTTATACCACTGACATATACACAAGCTCCTTTTGACCTGGAGCATACAGCAAATACTCAGCCAAGTTTCACAGTTAATCTATATTACACTTCCTGGAGGTAGTAATCTTCTATATACAATTAAAATTGATTAGGTCTTGATTTTACAGAGTATCTGAGAAATTCATAGCTCTTTCGCAGATAGAGAAGAATTTTGTTTGATTTCAATATAAAATAAAACTGCGCCTAAAGAGAAGAATGATCCTTCCTTTTTCTACCAATAATCGTCTCTTTACTGGCGGAAAAAATTGTCTTCTTCCCATGAATGCCAGCACAGACATCAAGAGATAATTCATTTCTCTGTATAAACTACAGTCTCCAATGCTCTAGCTAATTTTAAACCCCCGCTTATCCTGGAATTCAAGATTTTCATTACTGTTATTGATGGGTTTTCAGCAGCAGATTTATATAATGGGCTGCAATATTATTCTTTCATGATTTAAACAGAAACTCAGCACCTCCTGAAATAGATTTCTGAACAGTTTTCCGCAGGTAACAGCAGCATCTCTCTTCTTCTTTTGCCCTTAGGAAGTCCTACTTAACCTATCTTATACTCTGTCTCCTAATTCCATTTTCGGGTTTTTTTCTAGACTGCTGTTTCAGATGGATTTGTGCTCATTTAAGGTTGAGCTCAGTTCTAGGTTCTAGCTTAAGCCTGATTTCATGCATCATTCTTGGAAAACATCATTACTCAGCTGTGTAGTGCTTTGTACATAGACATAGTCAGCAATAAAGCAAGCCTTGTATGTAATACAGTATACGTGCACACACACATACACAAATTTAAATTTGACACATTTGCATGTTTACATTGCATAGCCAGGATTTACTGCGTAGGTTTCTCAAAGACTTCAGCCATCTCAGTGCCTTCTAAAATCTTTTTAAATTGAGATATTTAGTATTTGTACTGCCTGCAGCTTCAATATACTAAAGGTTTCTTAAATGAAGACCTAAAATTCTTCCATGGAGAACTTACTGTGTATGTATGACTTGTAAGAATATCTAATTTGGAAATAATGCTGTTGAAATAACAGGATAAGAGCAAAATACAGCTCAGTTTGATAGTATGCTTACAAAAAACAAAGGTTTAACATCACCTGTGAAAATACAAGTGCCCACATAATCTTAAACATGACAACTGCAGTTTTGAACACATAGTCAAAGATCTTAACGGGAAGTCTCTTGTTCATCACAATAGCCCAGAGCAATATATGAAGTTCTTATGAAACATCCCTTTACAAACACTGCCAGCTCACCACAAGTTTGTACTGAAGGAGGCAACTCAGAGTATGGAAGGGAGGATCAGCGTGCAGTCTATAAAGCTATTAATATGAGAGAAAGATGTGGCTCTGACTCCAAACTGGGCTCTCTCACCTCAGATGGTGACATTTCTATTGTTGGAGAAGCAGCAGTGTGACATTTCAGAGCATTTTCCAAATGCATTGAGCTTTTTTGAGTGTTTCTGTGTGTTAGTGAGAGAGCTGGAAAAGCTCTGAGTCCATTTGGGGGAAGAATCTATTAGAGCCTGAGATACCTAGCACAAGATGTCTTGTTGGTGTTCTAATAATAGAGAGCTTAGTAATGCAAATGGAAAATCAAGTCAACTTCTCTAACACTGGTGTCTTCAGACCTGAAAGGACCAGATGGGTCAGAAACTGTAAATGCATCTGGCACTCAAGAAGGAGAGGTGAGAAATGAAGCTAAGCAATTTGTCAGAACTCATTATCCAACTTAGCACTTCCCAAGGCAAACACCTGAAAGGAAAGAAAAAGAAAAGAAAGAAAGAAATATGTAATATTCAGTCCTAAAAGTAGAAAGAAGTATTTATAGGTGTATTGAAACAAGTAATATCAGCAACAACCTGGATGACCTGCCCTGTAACGACTCAGGTGTGTGACAAGACGTCTGCTTCTTACCTGACCCATCGCCAGGCTGCTGTCACTGTGGAGGGACCTTCTAAGGTTTACCAAACTCAGAGCTGAGAAGCCACATGCTGCCAATCACAGAACCTTGTCACAGGGAGTTGAAGATTGCCAATAACGTAATCAAGATGCTTTTTGGCTGAAGAGCATTGCACTCAGCTTCCCGTACCGCTGCAAGTGTCTCTGAACATCACCGTTTTCATGTGCAGCATAATAAACTCTGAACAGCTCCAGACTGAAATAAAAGCAGTATTTGCTCTTTCACTGCCACCATAGGACAAGCAGTCTACCTGGATCTGTGCACTGTTTGATTATATCGATTTTCTGAAAGTAATTACAATAAAGCATATTGTACAAGAAATAACAGCCCCAGCAAGGGACTACTATTAGCAGAAATAACTGAGATGGGAGAGAAAAATGCAAATTATATAATATTATATCTATTTCCATGGACTCAGAAGAGACATTTTCAGGGTCAATTTAAAAAAATCAAATCACGGTTCTGTTTTACTTGCTAATACAAGTACTCAAATAATTATATTACTGTATTAGGTATATTATTAAAATTTTTTTTAGTATTTCTCAGGATCATATGTAAAGCTTTTTTATCATTTGTGATGTACTCTGGTAAAACCCATCTTGTATACTGATGAAAAAAAAAAGACCTCTGATCTTAGTCTGGTTAGCTAGTTTTCCCTTTAAACAGTGTGATGTTTTTATCTGGGAAATCAATGATAATCTTAGCATGCTGTAATTAATTCAGTTGCCTGAACAGAGTGTCATGGCATCTAAGAAATCAACATGGCATTAATAAATATGGCCCAGGATCTACCAAAGTCCTTTGGCCATTTAGGGGCTAGAAGCCAAGCAAGTTCAACTGGGGCATCTCAAATGCAGAAGAGGTCTCTAGGAAGCTGAATCAAGATCCCTTGCACAAATATTGATCTTTAGTTTGCTTTCTCACATTTTTTAAGGAAAGACAGTAGTACAAGCGATGGCTGAAGGTTGATTCTAGCACCACAAAAAACAGGAAAATATACAGAGAATCACAACCTGGGTCTGTCGAGAGATACACTAGATGACAACTCAGCCTTTTCTATCTCTTGGCTATATTCTCAAGCTGCATCACTTTCTGCCTCCTTAGCCTAACAGAGCAGCAAGCAATGTGAGCACTTTGAACATTTTTTATGGAGTTATATTCTGTATTCAAAGACATACTATTGCATCAGGTACACTTAAAATGTTTTATATATGCTCTTTAAAAGATGCATGGTCCACCGGAAAAGAAACAGGTTAATTAAATAATCATATTTCACTAAGGTTTTACCTTGCTGTCAGTCACAGGAATACATTACTTTCCTGAATGCAAATAATCAGAATTACACATAGTATTCCAGATATGATCCCACAAGTACCTTATGCAATGACATTGATACTTCCCTGTATCTATTAGAAACATCGCTCTTGATGTTGCATTTGATTTTTTCATATGACATTAGTGGCTGTAATCATACACTTCTCAGTCAGTACCCTTCTATCTCTTTTTCTTCTTCTGTCATTTCTAAATTATGAGCTTCCAGTTGTTACAGGAAAAACTGCAATTAATCCTGGCACGCATTACTTATCCTTTCATCCTACTTCTATTTTATGTGGTCTGAAGACCATTCCTTTCTTCCCTTTTTTCATTTGGCTCTTACTGTGTTGATAACAACTCCCAGTTCTGTGCCATCAACAGATATCATTTCTTCTTCTCAGTACTAAGGTCTTCAATGAAAATATTGAATCAAAGCAGTCCTCAACTTCAGTTTCTGTTCCACTTAACCTGTGCATCTCACACATGCCTACGTTTTAGGAGGCTGGTAAAAAAGAAAAAAAGAATTAAAGTATGTGATATGCTCATATATACAGAGTGGAGAAAAGCATTTGTCTATGTCAACCTACATGAATAGCTCCCTTATTCACTATTACCTAATTTTCTCTGCCTCTGTACAGAAATCAGGGAGGGATATTACATGTAAGAAAACTTAAACAATCCTTTTTGCTTAAAACATGGAAAATTCTGTTGATCACATGAAATCATGATCACATGAAACTTGTTTTTGCTGAGACATTTCAGCAGAAATCTCCCTTTTTGACTTGTCCCCACATGAAGAATCAGCAGATGGCCTTTCCTGCTCCAGCCAATAACCTTCTCAGTCTAAAATCCTTACCTTGCATGCTTGCTCCCAGATGACAGCCCACCTCTTTTCCGCCAGACTAACTCTGATGTCCAATCTGTGTATGGTTTTGAAACGTAAGTTTCCAGTACATTACAATGTCTCCTCCTGGTGCTGGTATGACTTCAAAATTCTCTTCCTCCTATTCTTCTCCCAGCCTGCAGATCATCCTGGACTCTCTTATTCCGGTGTCTCCCATATAAGAATATAAAACCAGACTTTTTCTTGGAAGGTCCACCTACCCAACAACTCGTCTGTAGCAATATCCATAGGGAATGCTACACAAGGGAGAGCATAACAAAGTATTCTGAGACCTCTGGCTGGGACACCCCCCAGACTCCTGCGACAAAGGATGAGTGGCTTCCTGAGCTGACAATAACATGCAGTTCAACATGTTTAAAATCAGCTGATGAATCTACCCTCCATCAGCTTTTCTAATTGCTTCTATTTTAGTCTCTGAAATGTTCTGTTGGCACTGAGAGCCACAATTTGATTACAGACTCTATGAAAAAGAAGTACGTTCTCTTGCATTACTTGCTTTGTAATCTTCTGCCTGTAACCTCATTAAATGCCCTCTAATTCTGGCATTCTAAGAAGCACAGAATAATCATTTTCTATCCCCTTTCACCATAGTATTCAGAGATCTTTATCATAATCATGTCTTTTTAAACTTGGGCAATTCCTGCCCATTTAATTTCTGGAAGATATGCAACAGCT
>NW_009649846.1:1273253-1348274 GCF_000708025.1 Charadrius vociferus | reverse complement strand
TATGCTTCTGAGCTGAAATTACCTGGACTGCACGTGGGCCTTAAGCTGAAGACATTCCTTACATTCATACAGTCACATAAATGGCTTTATTGGACAAAGAGAGACTTCAAAATGCAATGTTATGTTAATAGAAGAGCAACTCTCCCAGCTAAAAAGGTGCTGAGAATTGTCTTTCTCATAATTTCCTGGTTGACACACAGTATTCCCAAATCTACTGTAGGTCAGAACTGACTCCCACATACCAGAGTTATTTAAATTCCTACCTAAACATTCCTGGATAATTTTCTGGAATAATTCTGAAGACAAGAATAAGCAAATTATCAGTCTCATTCTTGGAAAATATTCACCAGGCTTAAAACCAACTGTGGCAAGGACAAAAATCCCTGAAATTTTACGATAGGTTTCGACCATTCTTAGCTTTAGCTTTACCCACACAGAAGCCAAGCACATTTGGTATTGAAATGTCAGAATCAAACTCCCCTGCCAACATTTTGAATTAATTGAAATTCCATCTTCTCCCAGTAACACATTCCACAGAAAAATATTGCAACCAATTCTAGTTAATGGTCTTCTGTAAAAAATAGCAGAGCAGAATGAGTCATGTTCTCAGTTGGGAATGTAGAAAAGATGAAGAAGGAATGAAAAAATGGGCAACACGAGCAGCATTTGTGAGGCTGATGACGTTACAGCATGCCAGCTTCCTTTGTTCTTGCGTTCGTAGCTATGAGCTAGTGTCGATATTTCATTGTAATGCCACCCGTTTTCTATCTCTGTTCTCCAGGACTGAAATCTGTTTCTGCTCTGTTGTTCTACAGAACCGAGAACTGAACAATCACTGGAAGAAATTAGCCATATAGTATCACCCGAAACAGACATCTTCTTTCCAACAATCTGTTAAATTTCTTAAGCAGCTCTGCCTCAAAACTCCAAAAGTTCAGTCACGAACAAAGGCTTTAGTGAGCTTTTTACACGGCAATGTTCATGAAAACCAAAGCTTACTTGTCAAGGGATACATACATGATGTATTTAAGCATCTAGCATTTTGTTATAACATATTTTACTAGTTTATTGTTTAATAATACATTTGGATTTGTTGTCTAAGGTGAGGTTTGAGAGCTAGGAGTGAAAAGAGGTTCTTTTCCACAAATAGCTTCATTGACCTTTTGGACTGTTTCCACCGAATTGGGTTTTAGTGTATATCAATTCATCTCTCCATAGGTAAGCTGTCAATAGAAAAAGGGAAAATTTCAATGACTCATCATGACTTTTAATAGACTTTTGTATGATTTATTGATGTAAATATACTGTAAATAACTGGTTGGACATTAAAGGGCAAATGAAATGTTTTTTCTTTAGCAGACAATTTGGAAATGAACAGTATAAATAGAACATAATCATCACCACTTTATTTTATGTCATTCCAATCTACTGTCAATTTCTTTTCATATACAAATTCACCTTTTTTGTCGTCTTGAATACCTAGAAATCTTGCATAATGAAACATGTTATTTACACTGTGTATGACTCACACATAATTACAAATTAAAAGTATACAAAATGATTAAAATGTATCATTACATGAAAAGCAAGGAAGATATAATAGATGTTCTGATTAACTATAAATGCTTACATATTTGTACATATATTTCTAATCTGAAATTGCTAGATGATATATCTGATGACTTTGATCAGGAATACTGGTTCTTATGCCTGCACTACTGGAGAGGAAGCAATATTTCCAGACATAATGAGCCACTTAAGAAACATTTATGAAACTGCATAGGATGAAATGTAGTAATTTTAGAAAACAAAAATAAAATATTTGACATTGTAAAATATAAGCAATTTAATTCATGCCATACAGATACATTTTATATTAAACCAATACTTTAAGATGGTATTGTAAATAAACCGTAACAGAGCTATAACATTTTAAAAATAAGCAATTCACATGGCGTTTGTATCATAAAATAGCAGATGTACAATATTATTTACATTGCAAACCGAAAAGATAGTAACCCCATGAAACCGCAGCAAATTGTTCAAAACATTGATCACAGACCTGATTCATAAAATACGGAGGAATGTGTGTAGAATGTATGGAAAAATAAGTCCTTAGATATCTGAAATGCTGCATTAGATACTGGGTGTGCGACTCCCACCTACCACCACCCGATGAGGTATGACCGCAGTCCTGCCGCCTCTGCTCACAATGCTTGCAGGAGGCCTGGCCAGAGCACACGTTGCACGAGGCCCCCACATCCTTTAAGTTACCTGTTCACTTGAGCACACGCAGGACTGCAGCCTAAATGGCCCATGTAACTAAGCTTTTAATCCAAATGCAGGTCAGGGGAAAGTGCTGTCTTGTTCCTACATGGAATGTGTTACGCATCGGCACGCCGGACTACGATTCTGTTTACAGACTGAGCGCTACCCATCAAATATATCACTCACAGAATCGGACCACTGATGATTTTGTACAGCAAGGAGTCTGGGATACGGCTTCAATGCTCTTTGCAGACTTTTAGCCCAAACAAAGACTCCTATTAGCCATAATAGGAGTCATGTGGTTTTGCTTTGCAAGGATTATCAGGAGGTAGGAAGTCTGCAATTGTTCAGAACACCGTGTTTCTGGCATGGCAGAACTGACAAAGGTTTGACTGTGCTGTAATAATCTGCTTTATGTGTGAAGGCTTAGGACCGCCACAGATCAGTCCTGATTCACAATAACATTCAAAGTTCCTAACACAAAACCTCGCTGGAAAGTGAACCCTACTTGCTGAGTCCCAACAGGGTATTTGGGTATTGACCATTTCTGCAACAAATCTTTAAACAGTTGTTATTAAAAAGGACAGTCACCTCCTGCCCCATGGCAGTATTATATCTACTCAGTATAAAATTTACCTACGGAAACTCAGATATGACTCCTGTGAGATGGATGATCAGTGTTGACCACTGTATTTGAATGGTGTTAGTTCCACATGTGGTGGTGGTGAAGAAGGAGGTTTAAGAGAACATGAAGTTGACAAATGAGTTCTACCTCCCAATTCCCCTCACTTATCTTTCTTTTCCCTTCTTGTTGTTCCAGATAGTTTTCATGGAACAACAGAGTAGGTGGTACCAATGACGTACTGCTGCCATCTGAAATTCCAAATGCTGCAACTTCCATGATAAAACTTCCACTAAGATAAAAATCTTAGCATTTGCCAGACTGAAAGGCATGACCATGTGTCTGCACTAGCTGAGCAATGCGTCAACATCTGTTGTGCGTGCACACGTCAACTCTATAGCATGAGATGAGTCCAGTGTACTTGCAGAGCTGGTCTGCCCCTAGCAGTAAACCCAACACATCCATACAAAACTCTTCCCACCTGAGATATGGAATTGTTCTGCATGTGTTTAGTGTGGCCTTTTATCCAGGATTTCCAGACATCAGGCAGCCTAATCAGAGCTACTGACGTGGTTGAAGAGATGTCAAAAAATTCCAGAGAAACCGACAGAAAAAGGTATCACAGAAGTGATGAAGCAGCTACTCTTTCATGTGGTAGCATGGGAAGGCAACTTTGCAACATACTACCAGATGCAGTCTCAACATACGAGAACTCAAATAATGCAAAGACACAGACTTAAACTATTTTTTTTCTTTTTTCATTTTAAAGGATGAGAGAATAATAAATGCAGTCTGGATGGTATCTTGAGCCGCTGGCTGTGTAACTGAACTGGTACTTTTCTTACCATATTATTGCAGTGCTTAGAAAACCAAACTCTGTCAGTGAAACCCAGTGAATTAGCTGCAGTTGTGATAATGTAACCTTTTTTGATTTCACAGAATCACAGAATCACAGAATTTTCAGAGTCGGAAGGGACCTCTAGAGATCATCTAGTCCAACTCCCCTGCTAAAGCAGGATTGCCCAGAGCACATTACTCAGGACTGCATCCAGGCGGGTTTTGAAAATCTCCAGAGAAGGAGACTCCACAACCTCCCTGGGCAGCCTGTTCCAGTGGATTTGAAGCTCTATTTGACTTCAAATTAGAGTATGTGGGGGAAGAAACAAATATTTTATGAGCAACTGCTATGTGTATCAGCAAAGTTTAATGAGTTAAAGAAAAGAACTTACTAACTTCCCTATTGTACCATTCTTTTTTTTTTTTTTTTAACTAAGTACACAGATTTCTTGTGTGTAAAATTTCTGCATTTGCCTTAATATCCTGTCTTCTTTGACCATCTCTTCAGTGACTTAGCTCTGAAATATGTGCCAGAGGTATCCTGGTCACAATTAGGAACAACATGTTCTTCAGCGGAGTTTCTCTGGAGAAACATTTTCTTTTTCTGGATATTGTGTTACCAATACAACAAAAATTAGTTAATGAGAGCTACCTACCAAAGGACTAGGTCAAATACAGTGAACACTGACTCTAAGGAAACCTGTATGAGTTATGGCTTTTTTTTTTTTTCAATACAGATAATTTCTCCCTTACAGTAAACTTCCAGATAAAATGGGAAGTAGAAATTAGAACATTCTTTGATGAAGGCTGGGGCCAGTATCCATGGCAGAGTCTTCATCAAATACTTCTGTTATAATGACTCAAGAAACTGAGAGACTGAGTAAGCAATGCAAGATCTTCAGAACTTACTCAGCTGAACTTCAAAGGGTTTTTATTGTATTGCTGATCACTAATAACTCATAAATGAGATTTTGGATCTATTTATCTTTATGAATCAGGTACTGCGCAAAGGTCATGCACTAAAAGAGCTCATTACTTTTCCCTTTCAAATGCATTAATGGGGAGTCAGAGTAGGATGAAGCCCACCACAAGTTAACTAGAAGCATGAGAAGAGAGTATTTGTTGAATAGAAATGTTACTGTTAGTATTCAGACAACTGTTAGTATTTAGACAAGGCAAAACTTCTTTGCTTGGTCCTGTGAAAAACAATAAAACCTGTATTTTGATTATAAACATTTATATGAATACTAGCCTAAAACTAGAGGCATTGAAATAGATGATGTATAGTATATTGTATATTGCTTTTCTTATAGAGTGTACCTTATGTTTCTAATATGGTGACAAACAAGTAAAATTGTTTAGGACAACCTAAAAAGACCTCATTGTAACAAACACCATTATAGCAGGTCACTATGAAAGCAAGAGGTGAAGTCACAACGCAGTGCAGGCATGTTGTTAAAAGGTAATTTGGAGTGCTCTTAGAAGGCTGTTTTATCCTTCTGCTATCTGTTAACAACATACCTGCATGAGCTTTGTAAAGTTTTTTCTTCTTGTTTGAGACCTTCAGTGGCTTTGGAAAAAGGAAGGGTAAAAAAGGCAAACTGTTTGCCCTCAGTTACACTCTGCAAGAATCATATCGCCAAAACCTACTCAAAAGAAGGCAGAAAGAGAAAATTAAGATCTATCAATAAAAGCTGAAGAGAACAAGGGCATTTAACAAACTATTTGTTTCTTCTAAAGGCGGCCCAGGCTATTGGCACTGTTTGCATTTGCCAGAAAAAAGAAGCTGGTTATCAGGAGGAGATTCAGGAAAGGCATTCACTGATCTCTCCAGCCTGTGAGATTTACAGATAGCATCTGCTTTTCCATTTCCCAGCAACACATGGAGAAAGACCCCTTGCTGTATGGAGGCCTGTGTAAACAGTAACTCACCAAAAAGTGATTTTAAAACAAGAAGAATAAACTTTAGATTACATTTTTTTTCAGAAGCTCATAGGGTAACAGCTATCAAGATATACATTCTGTTATAGGATGAGCAGTACAAATGTTAAAGCTTTTAAGACCGTATGTAGTTCACTGCACACACAATTTTCCCATGGCCTACACATATGGCACATCAATTTATCACATAGACTCATGTTCCCGTAGAGGGATTAATACTGAATTCTGCTGTGTTATACTGGTGCTGTAGCCTTGAATAACTGCTCGATGACACAACACAGGCCTGGTTAGTACATATATTATGCACTTCAACTGCTCGCAGTCAAAGACATAAATGACAGAACCAAATTTTACTGTTTTGTTTTCAAGTAGATAAGTCTTTGGTTAGTAATAAATTCAGTTGGTTTGGGGAAGCAATTGTAACTGAAATAGTAATTTTCAACCAGAGGTACTTACTGTAACTTCCAAACCACTCAGACTGCCAATTGAATCCCAATACAAAAACTGAAATTCAGCATGCAATAGTTCGTATGGACTCTGCTTCTGTTGGCAGGTGGATGCCTTGGCTGAACAGCTAGGACAAGCAACCAGACTTGATTTTGCAATTACTCCCTTGGTTTCAGTGTGAGAAGGACTTGGCTTATATGCTTTGCTGAGCTTTTCTGTCCATGCTAGCTCACAGTAAAACTCTAACCTGCCACATCTCTTCTCAGTAGATTGCAGGATGATGTTTTAAAATAATGTTCAGATTTACATAGTACTAAAATTAATCTCTTAACCACTAAGTTGACAGAAATGTCTAGGGACACCACCTTACCTCCTCTGCATATTACTAAAATGGAAATACTGTCATTAATTAGATTATCTTCCTATCTGTAAGAAGTCTTATACGAACTGCTTCAGTTCACAAACATCACAGTGCTCTAAACCCTGATAGAGCTCTAGTATTATTTAATGACATCCAATGTTATTTTAATGCTAAGCATCCTTTGTTGATAGTGCAAGGTTGTAGTCTTGTTACTTAGTGCAGAATGCTTGTACAATTAAAGTTCAAGTCTCTTCAGAGAAGCTTTATAGGACACACTAAAACAGTATTATAGAATTACACAAAAAGCATTTGCACCCAGGGGACATTGGTCCATTCCCACAGGAGTGTAGACTTTGAGGTGGTCGATTTTCACATTTAGGGGTACCAAATATTTTCATCCAGTTTGCAAAACAGAAGTTTGAAACAAGACGAGCAGCCATTCTCAGTACTCATAAAGCTGAGATTAAAACTGCACTGCACTGAACTGCTCCTTCCCTTTGTTCTGCTCTCAGTGAGTGACAGACCACCAATATGTGGCTCATAACTCTTACTAAAAAATCCCACTCCTAAAACTGAGCATCATGAACTCAGGTGAACACCCATCTTCCTACAATAATCTAAATTATTTTACTCATACCTACAGTTTGCCTTCACATGTCTGGCCCTGTTATTGGAGCTGTTTGTGACCATCTTAGACAGGAATTAGCCCTCTGATTCTACTTTGGCAACACTAATATCACAGGGAAAAGACAAAAGATACAACTCTAAGGCATCAAAGATTAATCATGCTCTAGAGTCACCTGCAGAGGAGATGAAGATGAGCCTGAATGAACTGCCAGTTAAATCACCAATTTCAGAATTGGAGCAGGGTCCTGGAAGAAGGGTTTAAACAAGTATCAGAAGGATGAGATTTTCCATTCATGGTTTCATGAATTCCATGGATTTTTCATTAGACAGGAGAGTCGGGATCACAGTGACAGACAACTGGAAAATTGTTATCAGTTCTTCTAGGCGAGATATTGCATACAAAGTTCAATTTGTTCTCAAAGGCTTTGGGAAGAGACTGAACTATGACTTGATGGGCTCAGGCTGTGAAGTTCATGCCAATAACACTAGTTCGTTTTGCAAAAGTTTCTCCTAATCACGAATTTATCCCACTGAAACAAATATAAACCACTAGTGCCATAGGGAGAGAGCAAAGTGGAAAAGAGAGTAAGGGGATTATTTGTAGCTGTGAAACATTGGCTGAACTCTCCTGGATGGTGGTCCAAAACAGTTTAACATTCGTGTGCTGCACCACTGGATTGCACAACCAGACTACGCACAGCCTCTTCAAAACACTATGAAATCCTGCATTGAGGAACTGCAGAATTTTAGTAAGCTGGGAAAGCTTAAAATCAAATCAAGAAGGGATGCAAAGTCAATCCTAGCAGTGGAGCCCACCATATTCAGAAAAAAACAGTGTTAGTTCTCTTAGACTACTCGGATGGCAAATTGCTGTGTTATTAGTCTCTGGGCTCTAATGTAACAGAGATTTAACAACTAAAGGGATGATGATGACCATGCCTCTCACTGAAGCAAGGATGGATGCCAAGGATGCATGATTTGGTACTGAGCAATCCCAAAAGAAGGTGATAATATATCTAGAATATCGCAAGATAGCTAGCAGACATGGCAGTGTCCACATATTTTGTATTTTTTATTGCTAACTATTTTTCTACATATTTAATCAGTCATATTATGTTCTTTAAAATACAAAGTATGCCATGAAATGTGTGCATAATGTGTAGGATGTGCAATGAAGATAACTGCTGGTGCTGCTTGTCCTGACATTTCTATTTCACAACTGAACCTTAACACTGCAGTGATAGTGGTACACAGGGAATGCCAGACAAATGGTATTGATGTTAATTAAATCCCAAAATCAAGATTACTCTTGACATCTCAGAATGATGACCAAAGGCTTCTGTAAGAGCAGAATTTGCAAAAACAACTCTAGTTTATAAGATATATCTAAAAGACACTGAGCATAAATACTTTATGAGTATTTTTCACAGTGATTTAATTCGCTGACATATTATTTACCCTACTCTTGTCAATGCTTCAGATCTGAAATGCTGAAATTTTATAAAAGATGCAGAGAAAAGACACATACCCCAGTAAGAATTTCTAAATTAAATAGTGAAGATTACTCCTGAACTATACATAGGTCTGCTTCTGAATATAAAAGTAAAAATGAATAATTTACGCCATAGTACGAACTGCATGCAACCACTGCCAGCCTGTCTTCAGTTGAGACCCAGCCTGCACCTTGCAGAACTTTTCACCACGACCAGACAAACGGAGGCTTCCTATCTGCAGTGGATTGCTGCTCCTTAAGGGTCATACGCAGTATGGTGGAATTGCTCTCCTGTAAATAACTGAAGAAGAATGAAGAATAAAGAAATGTTGTGTTGTTTTGTTTTTTTTTTAAGTCCAAGCAGGTAGTAATACTAATTTGCAAAATCACAGCATAAGAAACTTCTGTAAAATGCAAACGTTTGATGTCATGAAAAATAATTATCCACTTTTTAGTAAAGATATGCTGAGGTTTGGAAAGCTACTTTCACTGTAGCTCTCTTACTAGTTTTGGGCTTTTGGAGTTTAATTTTTATTTTTCAGTGGAGTAAGTTAAGCGATGAATTATCCTCACCTCCCCAAAGAAGGTTAAGCCAAAGAATCTTCTTTTTTAGTATTCAACTAATGGCTTTAACATAATGACTTTCACTACCTAAATTAAGCTACATGACTTTGAAAGGACCGTGGTCAAACTGATCGAGCTGATAAAGCAGCAACCACAAGGTGGATCTGGAAGGTGAATAAAACAGACTCAAGACTAAATCCTGTCATTCTTCCAGTTGGTGATTCAGATTATTTTAAATGTAATTTTATGCGTAACTTGCTTTGAGTTGAGCATTTTTTGTTGCTTTTTCTCCAGATGTTATGCTATTTTGATTTACCTTGACCTCTGTTACTGAATTCATCCTTCTCTGGCAAGCACACGATGTCTATTTTTAGCTCCATGAGCTACTAATCCAGTTTCTCTGACAACTGCAATTTGTTGGAAGAAACGACTAGTGTTACGTTGTCTCAGAGCTATGAGACCGTTTGAGAAATTAGCTTCTTAGCTGACCTTTAAAGCAAGGGAGAATAATGTGCCTGCAATTCCGCAGGGTTTGGATTTCATTATCACAGCAGTGTGTATGGGACGGGATGCCCCTGCTGCACAACTTTGCCTCTCTGTTTTGTTTTCCTGGTAATTATAGAAACTGTTTACTGCACATGGAAAATCTGCAAGTTTTCTCAGCTCTTGAGGACAATACTATTTCTAATTCCTTTTCTCTGGAGAGACTGACAGTTCACAGTGTGGAGGACTGCAATATTATTGCTTCTTCCCAAGAACTTTCCCACGGCCTCCCTAACCAGGACTGCGGTGAAAATCACCACAGATGTCCAACGAGCAGAATGGCAATTGCAAAGAGAAGAGAGAAATATGGGATCAGTATAGCAGAGTGGCAGCCCTGGTCCTTCCCACTCGCCTCTGGTTCAGAGCCTGACCCAAGATCCTGTCGGAGAATCTAGGGACTCCAAGTGCCTAACAGTACAAGTACAATTTAGGACAAGTCAGACAGAAGCTTTAGTAACTGCGATTGTAGCCAGAGAACATTTGGCCAGCATCTCCCCCTCTGCTCCCCTGTTCTTTCCCAAGTGATTGCAGAGACCAACCTATATACTGTTTCAGAAAAAAAAAAAAAAAAAGAAAAAAAAAAGAAAAAAAAAAAAGAAAAAAAAAAGAGAGGTGATGTAAAAAGATCATTTCAGTGTTAAGAAACCCAGATATCCATTCCTGGGAGGGATGGACTCCTTAAGTAGCTTGCTAACTGCCACTATTCTAAGAAGGAATCTAAGAAGCATTATATGGAGCCTATAGGAGTGGCACACCAGTATTACCTTAGATCAGAAGGGAGGAGTTGGAAACAAGCACAGATTATTAGCTTTTAGTTGAAAGAAATGTTCTTTTAATTAGGATAAACTTCCTAGCCAGACCTCTCAAATCTTAAATATCAATAATTTTGCCACTACAACCTTTTGAATCTCTGGTTGGAGCCCAGCTCTTGCTCCTGATGTTTTTCTTTCCATGTATATTTGCTGTTCTATCCTATTACATCCTCTCATTCTCATCAGCAGTGGAATTCCTCTCACCTACAGTATTGCAGCTAATCTGAACTACTCCTCCACCTCCACACTGCAGTCACTGGGCAGAGAGAGAAGAGCACATCTAAGGAAGTGGTTTATCTCATCCTTAATACTTTCTCCAGGAACGATCATTCTTTGAGATGACAGGATGTCTACACTGACTGTAGCGGGAGCTGACCTGACTAGCTCAGCCCAGACATAATTTTTAAATACCTAAATTTTGGTTAGCTGAATTTCACTCAATCTTACAGCAGTTCCCCAAACCCTTGCTGCTCTAAAGCATAATGGGCCCCAGTGCAATTTGGGCGGAGTGAGATAGAATAATAAGCAATATTCCAGCACCAAAGACGTTAATGGCTGGAACTTAGTGAAGAGCTAATTTTCTAGCGAGGCAACATAAATGCCATGTATTGGGATGGGAATTTTGTCTAGACTGGGCTTCTTTTAGACTTCAGTAAAAGGCACAATGCTGACACATGTTAAGAAATGCATTTAAAGCCTTGCTTTGGAATCCAGTGTGTCTCTCAATACACTCTAAACCAACTCTAAACCAACTTTAAATCTAGGCCTTACCGAACATGATCTACTTGGCATTTCTGCAGAAGGTGCTTGGTGAAATACTGCTCTCTTTGAAATTAACTATAAAGAATATATTGAATATGAATATGAATATGAATATTATATATATGAATATATATTGAATATGCTTTTGAAAACTCCATATATAGGACTGTTTCTGAACAAATGGTGTGAACTGTAGATTATGTCATAGATCTTGTATCTTTTTGTTTTGATACAACAGTCTTCCAAGCTTTCTTTCACTTTAGACATCTCTAAACAATTTACTTAGAAGAGCTTCCATTTTTTTAAGTGCGAACATTTAAGTGCTGTATACCTACATAGTTTTTAAAAGGCATTCTTACCATCACCTCCAAATTTCTACTAGTTGTAATGTTTCACATCTAGTTTTGCATTCAGTATTGAAACTCATAGAGGAATTCTGAGTCCTACCTCCAGAAAAGTCAAATAATACAAAAAAGTAGGACATTCTTGTTTGCATTTTGCATTTAGAATTTTCAGACTTTCTTTTTCCCCCACAATTTTTGCTGCAACTAGAGATTCAACTGTTATTTAAAATACAGAGCAACTTTCCCTCCTCCAAAAATAGACGATTTCTCATGCAATTCCACTAAAACTCTAATGATTATGGACTCTAAAACTCATCCTAATGCCTTGAGAGTTCATGACATTATGAATAGCACTTTCTTGCATTTTGCATCATACCCGGAATACTCTCTGGGTCATCCAACTTCCAAATACAAGAAAGCTGAGAATCAGCAGCACGTCTATGTACAGCAGCTCCCTCCTACACACATACTTCACTTTCGTCAGATGCTTTCTCTCTGTTGGCTTCTTACCTATACACTTGCAGGACCTGTGAGAAGTTCCCAGAGAGTAATGCTTACACACTTAAATACTGGCAAGCACGTTGGACTCCATTTAGAGATGTAGTGAGAAAGTAAATATTTGACTCAGCTTGACACTGCCTCGGCAGATGAGCTAAATTGGATGGAGCTGGCTGGGCAGTGCTTTCTCCCTTAGGATCCCTCAGAACATTGCAAAGGTGGGTAACAAGCCTCATTCCCATTGAAGACCAGAGCATTCATATGCTCACAGCCACACATCTGGGAGTATCACCTTGAAAAACTGTCTAAAAAATCTGCATAAATTAGAAACAATTCCACATTTCATCATCCAGCACAGGTTAGCATTAGGAAAATGCACCTTTGCTGCTGGTTGGATATTTAGAATTTGCTTTCATACATCATTATGAGCAACATTTAGAAGGAATATAAATGATATGGATTTATAACCCACATTTCCAAAACTTATTAAGGTATTCAGAACCTCAGGCTCATTCAGCAAAGTTAGGTTCAACCTTCATAGAAAGAGGTTGTGTTTAAGCAGAGAAAATGAGACTGAGAAGTATGTCCCTTATGTGACTTTGAAAAATTTTACCTCCTCCTTCTTAGCAAATGCAAATAACCTGAACTAAGCAGCTGTGGTTTAAGTGTACAGTTTCATAATTATGTCAACCAATCAGAAACACCATAGAAACTTTTAAAATAAATATACATGTACGTACCTTTTCTCTCTTTTCCCTATGATCCGTTCTCTCAAGCAATGGCTCACTTTTAAAAAAAACTCTCCTTGATAGTTGTTTATTCCTAACCATGTTCTGCAATAAGCTCAGAAACTCTGATATTGATTTAACAGTATGTTCCAGTCTCATTAGGGAAGGAAAAAATAATACCTTAGAGGTATACTGGTAATAAACAAATGACAAAATGGATTAAACAGTATTCCTCCTCTCTGGCTATTAATCAGTTTTAGCATCTGTTTACTGCTGTGTATAAAGCAGAAATTATCCATTATATATACCTGCCTGTTTTATTGCTCATATTTATCATGCTTGGGTTTATCTTACATATATTACTGGCACTATTGTTTCTAGGATGGGAGACCAGTCTTACCCAGGGGGCAGTCTTTAAAATACTCTGTCTACAACTAAAACTCTTCTAATCCTGGTCTATAGTTCTGATTTTGCTCTTCCTTATTTAAGTAAGTTGCAACACGTATTTTTAGAAAACTAACAAAAAGACAATACCTCACAAAATCTAGTGATTCCACTACATACTCTTCTCCCCTGGGGAAGAGGATGGAAGGACAAACAATACATGGTGTTACTCTGTCATTTAATGTTCTGCTAAAAGGCGGTTTGTTAAGGTGATAGGTGTTGTACAAGAATCCACACAGAACTGATTAGCATGGCTTTACTTATTGCTTCAAGAGTAGTCATTAGAGAGTATTGCTAGGGAATAATTATCTAGAAAACAAGTAGCTCAATGTGAGACCTTCTGCTAATGGAGTGTTAATTTGGGGCCTACAAATTCACAAAAGTGTAAAAAAATGTATGTTAATGATAACCTGGCAACTATCTCTCTGCTGTTTAGAACTTATATATTGTATTACCGTCTTTACTGCAGGATAACTAACAGGGTTTATGTAGGAATTCTGGCATATAGTTCAGGTGAAGGGGGCACAGGTTTTGCACAATTGGGCTAGGAGCTCAAAGCTCAAAAGCTTTTCTAAATCACAGTCCTAATGGCATCCAGGAGTGGTGACTGGCAGTGCTGATATCATATGTAAAGGGTTCAGACATCAGAAGGAAGAGACTTTCAGAACTGCAGTAGCCCCTGTTCTTGGCAGTCACCATATCAAACCTTTATTTATCCTGGAATATGCTTATCTATCCCTCTGCCACTTAGTTTGATTCAATTTATTTTGGCCAATGCAAAACTCTGAAAAGCAGCACAGACTAAAAGGTCTGAGATGTAGCACTTGGGCTGGAAAGACCTTAATTCAGTGAGATCAGTCTTACTTATCTTGGCCATCTTAAAAAGCAGATGTCTAGTCTAACTCTGGTCACTGAGAAAGTTAAGTACGCTCAGGGATTTAGGCAACCTCATGCTATGTCTAGAACAGAGGGGACAAGTGCCCGAAGCACTTACATGTTCCCCAGTTTGCAAAGGACACCTGATTCTTGGAACTCTGTGCCTGAAGTGGTCCAGAGAGCTCAAGGCAGAAGCGAGCGCTGCTGCTGCTGAGGCAGCCAGTGTGTCCCTCTTGATGCCCTTTCACTCTGCTGCCTCCCTGCTAGCCATAAAGCAGGGAAGAAACTTGTTTTTCTGAAATCCCGTGTCTTCTTATTTTTGTTCAAAATAAAACATGTTCAGCCTCACTTTGCCTTTGGAAACTAAAATCCCAGGAGCAAACAGCCGGTTTAACATCTGCCTCCAGTGATCCTTTTGTTAAGGCTGTCAGCAAAGTTACCACTTTGCATCACTTACTGTATTTGCCCCTCTTACGTGAACCCCAGCCTACAGGGAAGCAGACTGAGATGCCTCCTGCTGTTTTTCAGAGGCCATTTTGTTGCTATAGTGACACAGTGATACTGACCTGGACCACAGATAACTGGAGGTCAACCTTTTTAAGCCACAGGAACAAGTAAGCATCTGCAGAGGTGAATGATCTGTCGTCTATGACTGAATTGATACCTTCCCCAGTTTCACAGTTTTGCTTGCTTTCATGCATGATTAATAGCCAAGCCACAAAAGATCAGTCATGTATATGAGGTTAAACAGTTTACAGATTTTTGTTGTAAGGCTGCTCATGCATTGCAAATTAATAACATTGTTAAAGAGCAACTCCTAGCTGCACGGATCAATTTAGTGCTTGGCAAAGTTAAAAACATGCCATGGACTGTTAATGTACCGACTTCTCCATCCAAATCCACCAGTGACAACTTGACTGCAGTCTTCACCTCTCTAAGGATGTGAGTGCCTGCTGTGTCACTGCAGCAGTTTTGTCTTTGCTCCAAAGAAGAGTAAGATCAGCCCTTTAATCCCAGTTATTCTTTAGATATAAGCGGCCATGTCAACAACAGATACAAATAAGAACAGTAACAGGAATTACTCACTATCTATGTCCCATACGGTGTGCTAAAGGAAGGAAAACTGATGCCTTTTGAAGAGGAGAAGCGTGACCTAGAGCAGCAAAATAGTATGCAAGGGGATGGAATCATGAACAGTAGCAGAGGCCGATCAACTCCTGCCTGACGAGTCTCCTGCACACTCAGCAACTTCAATTCACCCACAGCCTCTGCTGTCGCTGGCATCCTCAATCCCAGCAAAGTGCTATGAATAATGTATTACCTTGAAGGAAGGGAACCAACTGTTTCTGAGTTTGACAAGCTTTCGTATGCTTCTTGTTTTGTTGCTAATTTCAGCATATTGCTATTTCCAATATTACACTTGTATAATTTTGCAAAAGATCAGACAAAACCCAACGAAACCAGAAGCTTTGGCTGCATTAGGACAGGGAATTAGCTTTCCTCAGTGAGCTTTGAGCACTCAGCAGAGGTGAGGTAGTGGCCTGAGACTGGAAGAGGAAAACCCAGAAAATGCTGTAAGTTTGCGATGCTGCTGTTGGATTACAGCCTTCTTGGCAGGACAGTCTGCACGAAGCATGCAAGTGTGACAGCTTGTGGCAGCTGAAGAATCTGAAAGCTGTCCAGCAGTTAAACTTGCCCCAATAACTGGTCTCACACTCATTTGCAATTCAACACGGCAGTTTTGGGTGTTGTGTTGGTTTTTTTTCCCTTCATTTTTAAATTGTCTGGGAGAAGGATCTATTCAGAGGCAGAAATAAGCAATGTGAAATTTGTTAGCAGAGTTTAAGCCTCAGTGCAGTGCTATGATACTTTTAAATGCATGCAACATCTCATTGCTCCGCTTTGCTTGCTTTGTACAGAAAAGAAAAGAAAGAGGGACATTAATGGAAAACAGAGAAAACAGAGAAAAGGTGGTTATACACCACATGCCACTGTTGGGCTTGGTAGGGAACACCGCAAGCACAGGAGGAGATAGCATTGTGAAATGGCATATGCACACACATGAACTGCAGTAGGACCTGTTAATGACTTAACTACAAGGATTTCTTCTTCAGAATAGGAAATTCCCATACAAGATTTCCAAGGTTTTAAAAGCTTTGGTTTTCTGTTTGCAGAGGCATGTTTCCAGGCTCCAAAACGCCTTCCCAAACAACCTCAGATCTGAAACTGGATGTGGGAGTGAGCAGTGAAGCCAAAACCACAACCACAGTTAATGACTATTGGCTCTTTGGAATTAAAAAAGAAATACCCCGTGGGATCCTGCAAGAAAACCACACTTTGAGAGTCCCGGCCTAGCAGCAATTCTCCCATGCTTTTGTCTTTGAATGGCAGATATTACCAGAGTGATGTAGAACAAAATTTATCCACCACTCTACCACTTCCATCACTATTTCCTTCTTGCTTTGAGTTCCTGACCTCTATGCACCACAACACAGAAGAGCCTCTGTGATGGGGAGCTTCAAGCAGATATAAAAATCTGACACAAGATTTGTAAAAAGTGCTCTGAGGAAATGACTATTGCCTCTGTTTACTTAGGCCTCATGACTTTTGTAGAAGAAATTGGCCACTGGGTCTGCCTCTGTGGTCATTCCATGGTCTCTGGTCTCTGGTCCCTCTGAGCCTTGAGCAGAGGGAAGCTACACAGAACAAGTTTGCGGCAAAGAGACCGACGACTCCAGCTACGGTCCTTACATCATCCTTCCTTTACCCTGCACAGGTAATATTCAGTCTCCCTCTGTCTTCTGAGATGGTGGATTTGTCTCACACAGAAACTCAAGACAGCAGATGTTGCTACTTGCAGCTATGTGAAGAAACATAGGCAAGTAAATTCTTAATCAGAGGAACAAAAGATCATCTGTTTTATAGGAAGGAAAATATTAGAAGAAAATTCCAACTATAGTATGTGATTTCTGCATCCATTTCAGCACCTCTAACATCTCCATGCCATCATCACAAGGTATAAAAATCCTGAGAACCATTTTATTGATGAAGACAATGCCAGGCAAATGAGAATGCTTTCCCTATCACTAAAAGTAAGTGTTGTTGAAGAAATGTTGAGTCTGACTACCATCTAATTGACTTCACAGCATCAACCTTGATAATAAATTTCATTTTACTTCCTAAAGGTGTTCAAGAAAAACTTCCAACCTAATAATAAAGGCAGCAGATGCAACTACTAAGTTAAAGAGTGCTGAGAATTTGTTTTACTCTTTTCTCACACTGAGACAGAAAAAGGTCCTTAGAAAACCCATACTTTTTTATTAACTTCCCTGTCTTAACACAGAAATTAATAACACAATACTTAGCATCAGTGCTGAAGTTCTGGACACGTTACCTTTACACAAGCTTATAAAAAGCAGAGACTGTGTATTCTTATACAGTAAATCTACTCTAATTTGGGGAGCTAGATGATTTATTTGCAAACACCGTCATTGTCTCCATGGTGATGCCGACATCAATTTTCAGTATTTGCGCTGATCTCTGTGATTATAAATTTCCTTATAGAATAAACAGTCCATTGAGAGGATGAGAATGGTGATACAATTTTTTTTAGCTTGCTTCTCCTATTTGCCAGTAGAATTAGCATTTATTTATCATTTCTCATGAAAATGTTTCCATAGATCTACCAAGATCAGCCACAGAATTAACCTAGACATTTCCTATTGGCAACTGTGAGAGAAAAGTTGTTGAGCTACAGGCTTTTGGTCTGAACCTTTGTGTTTGTTCTCCTCACACAAGACTACAGGTGATGAGAAGAGTAAAAGAGTTTGGCCAGACAGATTGGTACCCTGACCTTCAGTGGGTTCAGCACCTACTGAACAATGAGGATGTGCCAGTGAAGTCAGAATGAAATTTTAATGTATTGATAGCTATTTGAAAAAAATTTATTCTAGGGAACTAGCTAATGACATCAAAAGCACAGCTTTATTAGCTAGGAATTGGTGTTCCTCTTCCAGTGGTGAAATGTGAACTTTGCTGTGTTTATGATTCTTGCATGTCTTACTGGTGTTCCAGGAAAAAAATGCATGCTACATTCTGTGTATGTGCAAACTAATGGCTATAGGCTAAAACTTGTCATCCTATGCAGAAAATTGTCAGATCTGTAGTTTGGAGGGAAATTCTGAAACCTCAAGCTCAAGCAGGTTTTGTTAAGTCATTTTTCAAACAGGCAGTAGAGCTGCAGATGCTGTTTATCAAGACAGGTAAAAGATTAACTTCTCCAGTCCCAAGGATGCTCTAATGTCAATGGAAGAAATCTTTAACATCAATGTTCCTCTAGAAAGCGAGGGAATTTCCATTTAAGTAAGTTTCTGGGCTAATTCCCATGCACCTACTCTCTTCAGGCAAGAAAAAAACCACACCTGCATAGTAAGTTCAGATGTCCTCTACATGCTGAAGTCTGTATAGGTTCAAGATAGTCCTTTCTCATTCAGAAAGGCTTCATGGAAAGGAAGCCTGAAACATGTTCAGCACAGGCTAGCAGGGCCACACTAACTTGTTCCCACTCTAACACGGGCTACTGGTCAAAGGGGAGAAATACAGAACTGTAATTCCCTCCACAGAAAGATCTAACTGGATAATTTGGACATGCGGTGAAAGTTATTTACTTATTTTCAAAAAGTGTCTCAAATTATGACTACTGAATACATAAGTAAACTCTAATTACTGGTCTGGATTATAGAAATGTAGAGCTTCTCATGCCTCCTGGTGCTGTTGAGAGTCTTATCTTTGATTTCAGTGAGCTTTGATCAGGCCCACGTAAAGCGAAGCCACTTCAGAATCACCGCACAAGAGTTAGCTAACAATCTGCAAGAGCAGAACAACATCAGCCCACTTCAGTATGACTGTAAAGGAAGTACACCTGTAGAGGAAATTTGACTGCCATTATTTCTGAATAGGAAAACCTGAGATATAAACAATGCCTGAAAATGTGCCTATTAGGGGACAGATGCACATCTTGTTTCAATTGGATTCACTGAAGACAATAAAGCTATATTAATTTTCACAGCGAAGAATTGGACCCTTTTTAAAAAATTGACGTGGACTCATCTAAATCTTGAACTGCCATTTGCATTAAACCTGGGAAAGTATTGCCTTCCCCTTTTCAGTGTTTTTTTGGTTTACATTAGACAAAGCAGGGGACCTTCCAGCCAATCAAGCAACAGAGGAAATTTTCAGATGAGCATTATTAATAACAGATAGGATTTTCAATAATCGAACTGCTGTAGGAGCACAAGTCCCATTAAAAAAATGTGGAAAACCAGTATCCAGAGAGTTTCCAGCATCTGCTGGAACTCCTCAGAATAAGTTTTCACAAGATCGATTTTTTTTTAAAAGTCCAGGACTCCTACCAAAAGTCAGATTGGCTGACAATTTAGTGGGAAACTGGCCCCACTGAAGAGAACTTCTCTGTTTGTCAACACATTGATCTTCTACACTTTGTTTGCATTGTCCTGGAAGGACTGGGGACACAGCACTGTAAGACAAATACTGAACATTATTTTCTATAAGCAAGACAACGCTCATCTAAAGCTTTAGCATAAACATCAGGTAAAGAGATTTACCAAAGTGTTTTGGTTGTTTTTTTTTTTTCTGTAAAATATTGATACTCTTGTTGCCAAAAAAGTCAAAAAATGACTTCTTCCCACTTGTATAACAATAAGGTTTGATAGGTAGAATGTATGAAATATACAGTAGCTTCTTCTGAAAAGCTATCTGAGCTCACTCAGTTTACAGTATGTGGAATGTAATTATCCAGAAAGTGAAATATGTATAAAAATAGGTAAAATTCCTACAATATTTGTATTGAATTATAATTCCTCCTGCCAGGAAGGTTACAACAGGTGTACAGTATATGTATGAAATGTTTGTTCATAAAGTTAAAAAACATCATTACCTTACTGAAGAACACATTAAATGTAGGAATGCATAATCAGAACTGACTCTCAATTCTGCTTAGCTGGTGCAAATCTACAGAGAACCATCATCCTTTCTGCACAAAACAAAACCAACCTCTAATTTGAGAGTTGGGTTTTTTTGTTTGGTTGGTTTTGTTTTGTTTCTTTTTGTTTGTCAGAGAGGGGCCAGACTGAAGTTTATGAAAGAAATTCCTCTGGAAGTGGAAGTACGTTGTTTAATTTTTTTTTCCCTATCTCCACTTTGTTTACTGACAGCAGTCACCCACCTTCTAAAATGATTATTGCCTGATATTACATGGAGCTTTTACTGCTTGTTCAGAACAAGGCAGTGAAACAGAAAGAACCTCCAACTCCCCTGTCATGACCCAGTTCTGGGCTTGTGCTTTTTTGACGAGTCTTTGATCTGCAGCAGGCCTCATAGGCTAGTCTCCCGGAGGAACATGGTGCCAATGTTGTAAGAAACCTTTCTCACTCTGGCAGATGTGATGGAGGGTTTTGGCGGCTTCTGACCACTTTTGACCTCGAGGAAGTAACAGATCCCAGGAATTTCCTTTGGAAAGTTTTCTGGAAGCTCTTCACGGGAACGAGGGATAAAAATAAAATTTTCTTCCTTTTTCAAAAGCCTAGAAAAAAAAAAACAAAACAGAGGGATAGAAAAAACTGTAAAGCACAGTCCAGAAACATCTCTTTGGAAGAGATCAATCCTCTGTGGTCCCAAATAAAAAATTAGTTTAAAGTACTATGCAACATCTAAAAAATCCTTAGCCAGGATCCTCAGCTGATATATATTAACTTGGCACCATCACCTTCAAGGAGCTATGTTAACTAAGATCAGCTGAGGAGGTGGCCCAATTATACACATTGTCTGAAAATCAGTGTTAGCATTCAGAAAGTCATGTACCAGAAAGGGAACCATATTAATAATTATCATTATCCATAGTGTATCATTTGGCTTACTTAAAACACTCCGGCCTGGCCAGTTGTGCAGAAATGAACATTTCAGAGTGATGACTACCATCAGGTCTCCTGCTGGAAAGAAGGTATGAAGGTGACAGTGCTTGGGAGCTCTCACAGATGGAAGCAGGGTGGTCAGTTTTTGCCCTTCTTCTACTCAGCAGTATTGTATTTCGTAAATTAGGTTCAAATACACCAAATCCAGCTTCAACAAAACCCAGAATCAAATCTGACACTATTCATCAAAAGCACCCATGGGCCACCTGGCTGGGGTCAAAAAGGAATACAGGTTCAAGGGAACCATGAAGCCATCCTCCAGGTGAGCCTGCACAAGTGGTGCACCACAGACCTGATGATACTGACTTTTGCCATTTGTCGTCTTCCTCCACAGTGGAGAAACCTCTGTCTGGCTAGATCTTAAAGTTTAGGGCCTTTTTATCAAGTATCTTCCCTAAAACTAGTTGGACTTATAAAATAAAGAAAATAACTCTATATATTTTCTTTTTGTTTCCAGTAAATTAAGCTAGGGGTATTCAGTCCCTTGCAGCGTTGAAAAGAGCAGTTTTGAGGTAATGGTAAATTCAGAGCACAGTTGGATATAGGAAAGCAGTCTTCATCTTTTCCCCTCCCAAGATATTTATTCTTTCTCTCAATCAATTTGAAGCTCAAAAACATCACTGGGAATAACTTTATTAGCTTCAGTGGATTTTGTAATAGGTTGTTTATTTAGGGTCTCTAAAGCAGACTTCTGGGAAGCAAATGAATGAATGAATCCTGTTGCCAGGAGAATTTTCCAGGATTCTCAGCACATGTAATGGCACTTCCTTTACTGAGTATTTTTCGTGGGTTTTGGCTGAGACAATCTGTGAGCTCATTGAAATATAAAGGCATTTTCTTCCCAGATTTTAAATAATCCATTGGTTATAAACCAAACAATGTATTTGCCTTTGAACTTCTGTGGTGGTCTTTGTTTAGCATGCGGTTTGAATGTCACAATCTATTTTCCAGACTGTCAATTTTATGATCAAAATACTGTAATCTTTCCTAAATTGCATGAGAGTTTGCAGAGGCCTCTACAGAGAAGCTTCTTCCTTCTCTGCAATGCTTGTGGTAAATATTTTGCATCTTAAAACTACATGCTGAAATAACTCTTCACTGCTTCGCAAACTAGATTTCTGCAAGCAACAGCTGAACTCTTAGAACTTTCTGAGCTAAACCTGTAAGCTTTTGCTGCAGTCATTCTTCCCCAAACTGACTGTTCACTATGCAGCATCTGGCCTTCCTAAAAATCAATGGTTTCCTTCTGAGAGCCTAACATTATCTAATTGTAATTACAGTTGTACAAGGCTGAAACTGTAAAAATAAAAAATAAAAAAAAAAATATATTCTTTGATTCAGTCCAGGGCTGGCACCGAGTTTAGCTGGTATTTCACACTATTATCCTCATAGAATAAATGTGCAAGATATTAATTAAAGGCCTTATTTTCACTATTTTGTGAATTGTAACCCGGTTGCAATGAAATGCTCTGAGAGCATCAAAGGTATCAGGAGTGATGGGTGAATAACCAATTAGTCCTTTGGAAATTCCTCCACTACTGTGGCTTGTGATAGGCTCCATATCCCCATACTAGGTGCACTGTTTGAATCAGCCTCTCACCTTCAGAAATTGTCTAGCTGACCTTTACTGGGATAACACTTCAGCTCCCAATCAAGAATGGCAGGAAACCTTCTTTACCAAATGTTAATGGAAGCCACTTATGATCATATTCTATCCTACTTTAGTTTGTACTTCTAAGAAAAAAAGAAATAAATTGCTGGCTCTTGTAATAATACTATTAGAAAGACTTTAATCAGGACAAAAATGGCCTCTTGCTAGCATTCTCCTAAAGAATAGGTTCTTCAGATTCCTTAAATATATCGGTCCTGACACTTGGCTTCCCAGGCTGAGAATGAGATCATGGTTCAGAAATTGCCTCTGATTTCTTACAGCTTTGTCTATACACTAAACAAGTAAGTTATCTGCTAATCCTCAGTGCTTAACAGTGAGGACATTTTTCTGCAGGAATCTTCCCTCCTATATTTAGGCCATTTGTGATGTCAAAAAGAAAACACTAGCAGATGATGTCCATGGCCCAGATCTACAGCCCTTTCTAAGTTTCTTGTCTTCCTTTTCATGGGTACAAAGAACCCCAAAAGATACTTCTGCCAAACAGCTGAATGAATAGTGCAGATCCTCAGTGAGAGTAAGGCTGAGCCACACAATCTGTTTTTGCATTTCCCCTCTGGCTCGGAGGAAGAGCCAGTGTAAAACCTTCTGGCCTGGAAGGTTTCCTGGGTGGTGGCACCCAGTTCTGGTTGTTTGTGTCACCTTGTGGACCATTCTCAGAGAATTTTGTTGTGACCAAGCAGACTGCCTGTTCCGAAAATCTGGGAGCACAATCTATTCTTCACCTTCAGGAAATTATATGGCAGCTTGAACTCTACATAAAATGTCCCCAGATTGTCCCATAGTCGCAGAGCTTAAGTTGAAGTTACACAACCTCTGCAGCTCAGGATATGCATATAACAACTAGTCTGAAAATATTCCAAAGCATTTATCTCAGCTGTATTTCCCTCATCGCTTCTGTGAGCGATGAGGGAAATACAGAGAAGTTCCTTAAGTTCCTTAAGAGCACTATTGTAAAGAATATTTTTATAGTAGGTTACTCACAGGTTCAAAATTCTTGGTTCCACTCAAGTAGTTGGATATACAATTTAGTGCTTAAATTGTGAAGATCTGGCTACTCAAGCATTCCTATAAATTGCCCAGAACTAGGTCTGCCCTCAGCTTGTGTTCTTTGTTGAAGTTTCAGTGGAGGAAGAATTTCCTACACACTGATTTGTAGTTGATTAACTTTGACAGCTTCCCGTCCGAACCTGAAACCTTCCAGAACTGTTTCCCGTCCGAACCTGAAACCTTCCAGAACCTTCCAGAACCAAATTCTTGTTCTGTCCCCTGCCTGGTGGAAATGCTGTTGCTTTCAGACAAAAAGAGGTGGTATCTGAGAATTATCCCGTTTATTTTTTCATTTTCAGTTCCTTCATTGAAAAAAAAAAAAAGGGTGTCAGTACTGGAACAGAAAATGTGATTATTTTCTAGTGGAAACAAGAAGCATTTCAAGGTCAGGAGGTCTGTGTGTGAATGAAAATTGAGATCATACTTAGTGGGAATCTTGAACAAGCTTTTAAAAACTGTAGCTCTTTTTTGCATAGATGAAATGATAAGGTAATTATATTTCAAACTATTTTGGCAAAAAGTCACATCTTCATCACTGAGTTCCTATATTCAGAACATGAACAAAGATTTGTTACTACAAAATTACTTGTTGCAAGGGCTTCTATGCTGAGTTCATGCTTTCCACAATGATTCTTATGCTCTCCACACCCATTGGAAAGCAATATCACCGCTTTATCTCTCCATCTCTCAGGGGTGTCACGCCTGTGTACTTATCATTGGATGCTGTGAAGCTTAATTAATACTCACACAAAAAAAAGTACCTCTGCTTTCCTTCAGGCTCAGCAGAAGGATGGCTGCAAATATTTTAAGATTTTTTTTTGTGAAAAGTGGGCTAACCTGCTCCATTCCTTCCCAGACAAGATACAATCACAAACTGAAGGATCTGTCCAAAGGGAGGAACAAGATGGTGAGAGGAGCAGCCACTTAGCAGCTTGGAGTAGCAACTCCTTTGGAAATTTGAAAGAGCAACTCCTTCAGAAATACAAAAGACGATCTTCTTTGAGAACTATATTTCCACAGCTAAAGGTGTAAACGATTACCACAGACGCTAACTCAACTCTAGCTGCTTTGAGAAATAGTACTGCTGAGGAAGCACTTGCTTGGCTTCAGCATGCTCTAATACTTTGAGTTCTGCCATGAGAGCTTCAGAGGACATTTTGCCTGTACGGTGTCTGGAAACTTTTGAAACCTCCTCCTCACTGCTGTGACTAGTGCTTGCTGGACATGGCTAGCACAGGTTGTCACATCCTAGCAAACTTTGCAAATCCCAGCACTTGCCAGCAGGTTTGTTCGGCTGCAGGAGCCCGGCACACTGCAGAGGCTGTAGTGTTCAGCGGGGGCTGTTTTCTCTCACCCCTTACACCAGGCTTGTCTTACAGGCACCTTCAGGCCATGCACAGTCAGGCCAAATCCATCCAGAGTCAATAGACAGCAAGAAGCAAGCAAGCAATTCCGATCCTGGTGGTGATGCAGCCCATCCTATGCCAGGCTCCTCCTCTTGCTTGCCAAGCTGGCCACCTGTTGTCCCCTGGCCACAGGAGCAGTTCAGGGGTATCAGCCTCCCCAGAAAAAAGTACAGCATCTCCACCTGCCTCCCTGGTTTGCTCCTCTCTGTCTTCCTCAGGCCCTCCACAAATATACAGCAGATATACTTTACATCACAGTTCCTGAGATAAGTGCCATGAACTCATACATATATATAAATATGTATTATATAATAACCTTCAAACACATGTTTATATCTAATTAGACTAATTACAGTATTTGCTACTTCAATAAGCTATGTAACAGGAATGTAATATTCAAGTAAGATATTAACAACAACCAAATATTTATTCAGCTTTGGTTTTGCATATATATACATTTTAACCTCTGTATAATGGATTTCCATGTACCCTAAATAAATGTCGTGTTATGATAGGTTCTGGCAATTTGCTGAATCAGTCAAAAAAGCACCCACTCAGAACTGAATGTCAATGTAAACTTCTTTTAGGAAAATAGTTTTGTATAGACCAAAATTTGAACAATATTTCTAAAAGAAATACATCTCACTACAATAAAGGAGAATATGCACTGCCTTCTTAAATATAGTATGCACCAAGAAAAGCAAAGTGGCCATGTCAATCTTTCATAACTGTTACCTTTCATAGGGATGGCTAACAACAAAAGAAAAGGTTCTTTCTGCCCTCACTCTAAAGAACTGTAAAAAATGTAGTTAAACTCGTTCACATCTACCTATTAATTGGTACAGATAGGAAAATTTAATTAATGGCTTCCCAAACAGGTTATCAGAAGACCGTCACCTGCTGGATTGCTGAGCCCTTCCTCTGTGGCAACAAGTGTCATTCACTCCACCAGCTGGGCATCTGGTTTGATAACAAACACCAGCTCATTTGTTTCCATATGAATTCAGATGATAAATTATTATGGCACTCATTAGAAATGTTAGTAGGCTCCTCATAGAATACACCACATAAAGATATGAATTTGCTATTGTAATGCCAAACACCAGTGCACTTGGTTCTAAGTTTTAGTGGCTTTGAATTTCTCCCTCAGTTTCTATACATGCTAGAAAGACCAAGACACTGAAAACAGCCTGACTATGTCTGGATCAAATTCATTTCACATTGTTCTTTATTATTTTTTAAACTGTGGAAGTTCATGTGTCGGTGTTTTTCCTTCATACAGATCAATTGTAATAAGATTATGAAAGGACCAGCCACGATTTTTTAATGCAATATATTGTATATCACATGCAGCTCAGCATGGTGAGCATCTGTCTCTGACATCTAATACTTTCATTTCGCACTCACTTAAGCAGAAGGAATACTGGGTCTCTGCTCTGGGGGACATTGGAGAATCAGGCTCAGTGAATAGGATCGCGCCATCACTAGTAAAAGGCCCCAGGCTTTGCATTGATCTAACAGTGCTGGCCTCAGGACTTGTCTGGATTTGTCCAGGCTTGAGCTTTTTGTAGTTCTAGCAGTTGTCTAGCAGTCACGCTATTGCCTAAATATGCTTCAGCTTCAGTTTAGCTGTGTGGAACTGTGGTGTAACATATACTACTAACTAACTGACAGAGATCTAACATGGAGTTATTCTGTATAGAATGAACTACCTATAAACTTTGAATAAAAATGTAGTTTCACAAAGCACAAACACGAGTGGACAGCAGAGGCCCCAGGACTATAATCACAAACCATGGCGACTAGGGGGGGTGCGGTCACATGGAGGCAGATGACACTGGGAACAGAAAAACAAGAATAAACTAGTGTATTTTGACTAGACTTTAATAGTTTAATTAGACTAACAATAATTAGTCCATGTATAAGCTGTGTAAGTTCCCCTTCTGTCCATAATTAAATTGCCCATCCACCAATATGTCTCATGAAAGCACACATGGTGAATTGACCAATATAAAAAGAACATTTTTTAAAGGATGCTCAGAAATAAAATTCAAAATAATCTGAAAGGGCTCTTGGAGAGCAAATCTATTTGTTTTTCCATGTGAGGCAGAAAAATACAGATATAGAGAGACAGAGATAGAGATGACAGAGATAGAGATAGAGATGATAGAGATAGAGATATGACGTAGATATAGAGATATGACGTAGATATAGATATAGATATAGATATAACCTGTAAGAAAAATAATATATATAGCTAAAACCTGTAGGAAAAATAGTATATAGATAGATATAACCTGTAGGAAAAGGATCTGAAAAAAATAAAAATCTATAAGGAGTTTATAGAAATGCATAGTTTTAATTTAAAATCCTGATAGAGAGATGTATATACATCCTTCTCAGTTACCTCAAAGTAAAGTTTCTTCCATACAACATTCTGTGAGACAATTGTTAAAACCTATTCAAATTCTGCAGTTTTTAATCAATTTTAAAGGCTGAGGGGCAATTTAGGCAGGTGAAGCAGCAGTGACCCCACCTAGCTGAATAAAGAGGTACGCTTGGTTGCTCTCTCTCCTAAATCAGATAAGGATGTGGGATACGGGCTGTTCATCTTTGCCTAAGCTCAGGTCCCAGAAGTATTGCCCAGCATGTGATAATGGAAAGTACCTGTACACAACATTTGATGCCAGAAGCACCTTCTCCGTAAGGGAAATATCTGCTGGAAAATACCAGAGGTGGAAAGACGAGGAAAAAGAGAGTTCATTTTTAAATACAGTTACTTGACAAATAGCAACAATTACGCTTACCTACTTTTGATAACTGCTTAGAGATCCCAAGGCATTACATTGTAATACTATTAGGGAAACAGGATGAATGTAGGTATATTATATTAATATCTGATAAACATCATTATTCAAGGCTGAAACAAAAAATTAAAAAATATTTAATCTCTCCTCTGTTCTGAAGAAGAGTCTCATAAATCTCATTATGCTTCCTTCCTGAGTATGCAAAATAGGGTAATTTTATTCAATTCAGGATAATGTAGATGAATTAAAGAAACCTTGAGCTAGATTTGCCAGTTTACTAAAGGAACAGAGAATGTGTTATTCCATCATCTTTGAAATGTCCTGGAGGACAGGTGAGGTGCCTGAGGACTAGAGGAAAGCCAGTGTCACTCCAGTCTTCAAAAAGGGCAAGAAGGATGACCCAGGAAACTACAGGCCGGTCAGCCTCACCTCCATCCCTGGAAAGATGATGGAACAGCTTGTGCTGGGTGTCCCCTCAAAGCACCTGGATGAAAAGAAGATTATCAGAAGTAGTCAACATGGATTCACCAGGAGGAAGTCATGTCTGACTAATCTGATAGCCTTCTACGATGGCGTGACTGCATAGGTGGATGAGGGGAAGGCAGTGGATGTTGTCTACCTTGACTTCAGCAAGGCCTTTGACACTGTCTCCCACATCATCCTCACAGGAAAGCTTAGGAAGTGTGGGTTATATGAATGGGCAGTGCAATGGATTGAACAGTGGCTGGCAGATAGAGCTCAGAGGGTTGTGGTTAGTGGTGCAGAGTCTAGTTGGAGGTCAGTAACGAGTGGTGCTCCTCAGGGGTCAGTACTGGGTCCAGTCCCGTTCAATATATTTATCACTGATGAAATTCAACAAGGGGAAGTGTAGGGTGCTGCATCTGGGGAGGAATAACCCCATGCACCAGTACAGGTTGGGGGCTGACCTCTTGGAGAGCAGCTCTGTGGAGAGGGACCTGGGAGTCCTGGTGGACAACAGGATGACCATGAGCCAGCAATGTGCCCTGGCGGCCAAGAAGGCGAATGGCATCCTGGGGTGCATCAAGAGGAGTGTGGCCAGCAGGTCGAGGGAGGTCATCCTCCCCCTCTACTCTGCCCTGGTGAGACCGCATCTGGAGTACTGTGTCCAGTTCTGGGCTCCCCAGTTCAAGAAGGACAGGGTCCTGTTAGAGAGGGTCCAGCAAAGGGCTACGAAGATGATTAGGGGATTGGAACATCTCTCTTAGGAGGAAAGAATGAGGGACTTGGGACTTTTTAGTCTAGAGAAAAGAAGACTGAGGGGGGATCTTATCAATGCTTATAAATACTTAAAAGGGAGGATGCCAGGGGGATGGGAACAGTCTTTTTTCAGTGGTGCCCAGGGATAGGACAAGAGGTAATGGGCACAAACTTGAACATAGAAGTTCCATCTTAACATGAGGAGGAACTTCTTTACTTTGAGGGTAGTGGAGCACTGGAACAGGCTGCCCAGAGAGGTGGTGGAGTCTCCCACTCTGGAGACATTCAAAACCCGCCTGGACGCCGTCCTGTGCAACCTGCTGTAGGTGACCCTGCTCGGGCAGGGGGGTTGGACTAGATGATCTCCAGAGGTCCCTTCCAACCCTGACCATTCTGTGATTCTGTGATTCTCCCAGTCCTTCCTGGCCGCATGTTTAAACACAGACCAGTCTGGGATCCTCTGCTCCCTCTCCAGTTTCCACATGTTTCACTGGAAGTTGTACCAATGCTGTTCCAGTGCCTTCATTTTACAATGCTCAGTGATTCAAAACAAATGAAATGAAGCTCTGTAATCCTTCAGTCAAAAGACCTGCCTGAGTCAAGGGAACAAGTTATTTTGAACAGAAGTGTGCTCTTATCCCCAGCAGATTCCAAGGCCACCTTTGCAAAAGGTGCTGTTTTACACGGCGGAGCTTTGCCCAGGCAGGTGTAACTGGAGCAAGGCTGCCCCAGGTTCACTGCTGCTGCTAGGCAACACCGCATCTTATATGTATAATTTTAGACTCTGATTCTTACATAGGCAGATTATGGGCTCGCAGGGAAGCGTCTGAAACCAATAACAGGCATTCTGAAGTGTGATTATAATTTGAATGCTGATGATGCTTTCTAATGCATAATCTGTACTGTAAAATGAAAGCTGATAAGTATTGGACATGTTTCCAGTATCTGTATGCTTTGTAAGCACAAAACTTGTATCAGAATTTTCTTCAGGGGGCATGGTAGACATAAAAACATAATGATAAATGCCAGGAGTTTTAATTAATTGAAAATTCTGTTATTTTCACACTGATTGAAGAATTATCTACTTTGGAAAACATTGCTTCTCAGATAATAAAAATATTAACTGAGTACATAGTAGCACAGTATGATCAAATAGAAGCATTTGATAGAATGTAAGGTCAAATATAGAGACATTTCAGTTTGCGATGAGTCACTTTATTTGTACACAACAAATAATATACTCATGCAAATTAAATTTAAGAAAAGTTATATATGGATGCATCAGATCACTAGTTGTTGATTTGGATACCACCCGTATATGAGGTTCAAACCTCCTAGATCACCTTCAGAAGCTCTGAATAATTCTGCCATACAGACTTTTGTAACTGCAGTCTCTCCTGGCCACTGTGTCAATAGTTTCATTTCTTGACTTCTTCCCTGTCTGTTCTCATTTTTCAACCATGCAGAAGGTATGGTTTGAAATAGCCTTTCTAAGTGGCCTCGTGCACATTCATTTTATTTTCTCATGTAATTTCTGAAGCATGTAAAATAAACTAGTTCCTAGTCTTTTCATCATTACTTTTAGCCATTCATCTTCAATGATCACTGCCTCTCATTCAGACATATATTTTCTTGCCATTTCTACTTTACCTGTAACCATGTCTAGCCTGGTACCTGCACTTGAAGCTCTCTGAATCGAGCACTGAAGTTGTTCAGCACGTAGCAGCAGATTTTTTACATAGTATAATAATGCAGATAACAAATACAAAAAAAATCTGCATTTTGTTGTGTTCTGTTTTGCAAGTTTATGTTATAGCATATAACATATAGTGACTGCATCGTCAGTCACTTTTCTGCTATCTTCCCTTTTTGAAAGCAACAGTCTAAATTTGTAACTTTCTGGAAGACAAGCCCAGACACGATGATCATATAAGGTGAAAGTTTGGTGATCCTGAAACAAATGGTCCTATTCCTCCTGGATTTCTAGGATTAAAGGTAAGTGAAAAAAAATTGTAGCCCACTTTTTGATACAACCTGGAAGATATACAGGGTGAGAAAATCCGAGCCACATTATGCTACTAGGTCTTAGTAAGAATGCTCTCCAAGCCCATGTTACCCACATTTGATTTGCTACAGTATGGTATGACCACTGGCAGCCAGGTAGAGGTGAGACACAGACAAACAGAAGCCACCTTCTCTGTGCTACAATGTACCTGGAGTCAAATAAAGGGCAGCATAAAAGTACGGATTTCTAGCAAACTCTGTATACAAGCCTTCAAACTGGCTTTCAGAACAGACCAGTAATGTGATGAAAAGAAAACAGAAACACAGAATCATGGAATGGTTTCGGTTGGAAGGGACCTTCAAAAGTCACCTAGTCCAAATCCCATGCAATAAACAGGGACATCTCCAACTAGATCAGGTTGCTCAACAACGACCAAAAATCTGTTGTCTCACAGAAAAGATGCCATATCACTGTCATAACCAAAATCAACAGAACTGGCCCTGGCACACTGAAAGTGACTCTGGCTTCAGCATGGCAAGAAAGGAGTTTTGTGCATCATTGGCCCCACAAACACTATTTCCAACTGTATGTTTCTTAAAATAATATGAAACTGTCTAGCTCACCAATTTCTGCTCTCAGGGACACAATCTTGAGCAACATCATAGCCCTGAGTGGAACCACACCCCTGAACCACATTTCTGAAGCATTAACATCTCTCTTCTGAAAAATAATGGACTGCACTTTCAGAATATCTTGAAGACCTCCTCAGGTTGGAGAACATCCCTTTATAAGAACTGTTCCTATCCAAGAAGAGTTCAGGTCCCTGTCACAGGGCCTTGGTTGCATTTTGCCAGAATCATTTACCTCCATTTGTGTAACAATAACACCAAAAGCCCTGCTACTGTTTAAGTTTTCAAAACCGGGACATAATTGGTGAACAATCTTGTGTTCACTTTTCAAACAATGTCTTAGAGTGTTTCTCCTATCCCACAGTTGAAGACCAGGAGCCAAAGCCACTAAAATATTGTACCTTGAATTTCCCAAAGACAATTTCTTTTCAAGTGACATAAATTTCCTATGTATTTACTGAATTTCTTTTTATTTAAATGAACAGATTTTCTATACCCGATAGCACGTTGGGTCTGTGTTTCTCTTGCATGTTACCACACAACTATATGAACCTGCTTCTGTGCACTTTATAATCAAAAGTCTATTCAGTTTTTCTGCCTCTTGTTCAATTAGCTACAGTTGCTCCATTCTGTAAATCTGATCTCCAGTGAATGGGGTCTTCAGATGAATGTCATTTTATTCACTAGTTTTAATTACTTTTAAACTTTATGTTCTGACTGATTTATATTTTAGCATATCAGACACTTCAATTCTTGGATGAAGAAATTCCATTTAAAACTGTAATTTACAAAGATAGGTATGGGGAAAAAATAAATATTGAGATTCACGGTTCTGTATAAGAAAGAAAAAAAAAAGAAAACCAGTATTGTTTGAGCAATTATGTACAGATTAACCTCAGCGAAACAGTCCCAAAACCTGAGCAAAACTGTATGTCAGAAAATTACTTCAGACACAGAATGCTGGAAAGAGTAAGATTGAGATGTCCTGCCAAAAAAGTGAGTACATCAGTAGTAATACAAGCAGCAGAAATTCTAATAGTCAAGCTGTCACAGAATCACAGAATGGTTAGGGTTGGAAGGGACCTCTGGAGATCATCTAGTCCAAATTTGAACAGTAAGGAACACCTTTTTAATTTAGGAGCTGTTCCTCCTAACCAGATTTAATCAAGCCGTCTCTCTATTTGCATAATTTCTTCAAAGAGCTAAGGATAATGCTTTGCCATTTTTAATCTTTTTTCTTACATTAAGAAAATGCTTCTATCAAGTGTCTCTTTACAATGCTAAACAAGAAATTTTGTCTGCAAGAAAGCACAAAAACTCTTTGAAAGCTTGGTCTTGCTGACAAAATTAAAGACTTTCTTCTGAGCCAGTGGGAATGTTCTTCTCTTCGTCAACTGTGTATAGCGGGTGGAACCCAAATCCTTAGCCTAAAGCTGTAAAAGTGCAAAAAATTATGGTGCTATAGGAGACATGTCCCACTTCTTCTGCTACACATTATTTTAGGCAGGAATGGTTGGCCCTCCTGTTGTGCTTCCTTGCCTCCATTGCCTGACTTCTTTGCATATTCTTATGGCAAACAAAAGACTGACAGCCCCATGCAACACCTCTTTCCAGTTGTTCCGGTGCCCTGCCAACTTTCGTTGAAGCTCATGTGTTGAGGACAGAGCATGTTACAAGATCGAACTCAAAACAGGCTGAAATAAAAACTGTGTGAAAAGGCTAAGAGGACTTACTGGTATGTGGTTGGACTGACATTGATGCGGCGTGGGTGACTTCCTGACTCGAACTTGCTTGCAAGGGTGACATTGTTTCCAAAGAGGCAATAACGTGGCATTCTTACACCAACGACGCCGGCCAGCACTGATCCTGAGTGAATGCCTATCCTCATCTGGAAAAACATGAGATCCATGTCAGTCTGTCTCTCTTGTGCTGCCCACAGTAACGTCATGAGCACTTATTTACAAGCCAGTCACAGCAACACTTCCAACAAAATAAAAACCAAAGAAGAAAGAGTGAAGTGGAAGAAAACAGACTATCCCATACCTCCAGCTTAAAGATGCAGTTAAAAAAAGAACAGGAACATGGTTACCTTTTTACTAAAACTATTTTCTTCTTTCGTGCACGTTTGCTGGAGACTACAACAGTCAAAACAAGAATCATAAACAGAATAGGATGGAATGACCTTGAGTTACTGCAATATCAGCCCTCTGATTACACAAATAGATATATTACAGGGGGTTATTTTTGCACCACTTCTAACACAGGCTTTGAAGTAAGATTCAAATTTTCTCAAACTGGCAGAAAGAGTAGTAAAGGGGAGTCAATGAATATGGTACTTTTACCTTCTTACTATTTTTTTCTTCCAAACTCCTCAAGGTCTAAGGTCTTTCTCACTTTGTCAGACTGAGAGATATTGCAATGGTGAAGATGCTGAAGATTAAGGCACCAATGATTTTAAAAATAATTGCACACACACACACACCCCCACCCCAAATAAGGGGAATAAATTCCCAGCAAATTGAAAGAAACCCATGTGGCTATTCTAGCAATCATCTTCTGTAACTGTCTGAGATGTGGTGATTACATTGATCTGTAACGCTTGGAGTCTCCATCCAAGCTTCTTTCAGAGTGAATAATCAGAGAAGATTTATTCTGCATAAATTTTAGCAACCAATTGTGTTTGCCAAGAAAATCATTTTTACAAATAAGAAAGTCTTTTTCTCTTGTTAACTTTATAACATAAAAAAAAGAAAAGAAGATATTTATATCTTGTGAGGATACTCTTACTCATAGCAACTGGACTGCTGCAAAACATAAGACTGTGGAGAAAATAAATAGCAGCTACTAAAACAGAGGGTCTGATGGGGTCTGAATGAGTGACTTAACTAATACTATACTCCATATGGTCCTTTGACTTACTCAGTTCACAGTTATTGCACTGTGCTTTTGTCTGTCAATTCCTATTTTTTAATAATGCAACATGTTTACTCAAATACAAATAAAAAAAAACCTTCTTAGCATTTTTTTATATTAAGAAAAATGCCAACATTTTATAACCTCGATGTCCATGATGTTCTACGAACATGTGGGACCCCACATTATTTCATGACTATAGGTTTTTTCTGTGTGTCCAAGACTTTTACCATGCAGCTAAGCACCCTTTTTCATTTTTTCCTGTCTGTCCATACACAATGGGTACAGCATTGTATCACTATACACTAAGCCCATGTGTAAATTAAGAACATGTCATTCTGCATTTAATGTGCTAACACTTACAACATTCCCACAGGCAACATAAAACCTTCAATCTTCACAATAATGCTGTTAATTATAGACTAGGATTAAAAAAAGTATATCTGTGAATAAATAACACTTGAATTTAATTCAGCTTTCAAAACTTTACTACTGTTTGGAAGGCAACTACTGAAATCCTTCAAATATTCTATCCTATTGGGGTGGGATGCACCCACAAACTTGCTTTGGCTGTGAACATGTCTGCAGACCCTTCACACCCACATTATTTTGGTCACATTTTGGGGCATGGAAATTTCCTGCTTTTGCCACAACATGCATTTAAACTCAATTGTTCATTTCCAGCAAAAAAAAAAAGTGCTCCTGCAGTCAAGTGAGCAAACAGCCTTTCTGCATATTAGTGAGGTCTGCAAAAGATGATGAGCAGAAAGTCTTGTTCACACAACAGCCAGTATGCCGTCCACTTTAAATAAATAATAAAGAACTTATTTACAATGTCTTGTTTTTGTGGGATGGGAGAAGGATTAGTTATTTTGTACACAATTTTAAGAACAGAGCTAACGCTACCTATTTGTTGCACTACTACTCTGCACATTCATTTAAGAATCAAAAATAAACCACTTGTTGTGACCTCTTCTAGGGTACATTCAAGCACATGGGAAGGCCAGATTGAAACTATAAGAAAAAGCATTAGCTTTGTTTTGCTGTTGGGAAACAGCAAACAGTTGCGGGACTGAGAATGTACTAAGATGTACTGCGTTTGCCTGGCAAGGTTTTGGTAGCAGGGGGAGCTGCAGGGATATCTCCTGTGAGAAGCTGCTCAAAGTTTCCCCCATGTCTGACAGAGCCAATGGCAGCCGGCTACAAGACGGACCCACCGCTGGCCAAGGCTGAGACCATCAGCGATGGTGGTAGCTCCTCTTGGATAACATAGTTAAGAAGAGGAAAAATTTGCTACGAAATGGCAACTGCAGCAGTCAGAAGAGAGGAGTGAGAATATGTGAGAGACACACCTCTGCAGGCACCAAGGTCAGTGAAGGAGGGGGAGGAGGTGCTCCAGGCACCGGACCAGAGATTCCCCTGCAGCCTGTGGTGAAGACCATGGTGAGGCAGGCTGTCCTCCTGCAGCCCATGGAGGTCCACAGTGGAGCAGATATCCATCTGCAGCCTGTAGAGGACCCCACACCAGAGTAGGTAGATGCGCAGGAGGTTGTAACCCATGGGAAGCCCATGTTGGAACAGGCTCCTGGCAGGACGTGTGGACCCGTGGAGAGAGAGAAGCTCACGCTGGAGCAGGTTTGCTGGCAGGACTTGTGATCTCATGGAACGGACCCACATTGGATCAGTTCATGAAGAACTGCAGCTCGTGGGAAGGACCCACATTGGAGAAGTTGTCTTCATGAAGAACTGCCTCCCAAGGGAGGGACTCCATGCTGGAGCAAGGGAAGAATGTGAGGAGTCCTCCCCCTGAGGAGGAAGGAGTGGCAGAAACAGCATGTGATGAACTGACCACAAACCCCATTTCCCGTCCCCCTGTGCTGCTCTGGGGGAAGGAGGTAGAGAAAATCAGGAGATATGTTGAGCCCAGGAAGAAGGAAGGGGTGGGGGGAAGTGTTTTAAGATTTGGTTTTATTTCTTGTTCCCCTACTCTGATTTGATTGGTAATAATTTAAATTCTGAAGTTGAGTCTGTTTTGCCCATGACATTAATTGGTGAGTGATCTCTCCCTGTTCTTATCTCTACCCACCACCCTTTCATTAAATTTTCTTTCCGCTGTTCAGCTGAGGAGTGGAGTGATAGCAGCTTTGGGGGGCACCTGGCGTCCAGCCAGGGTCAACCCACCACATAAGAAAGCAAAATTTACTTTAGCAATACATGCAATGAAAGCTAAAGTTTTTGTTGGTTCTTTTTCTGCTTTCATTCTTGAAGTGCTTCCTTTTACATGTCCACATAGGTTTTTATCATTCAGTGCTTCAGCGCCAGAGGACTTTCAAAGGATTTCCAAATCCATCAGGATTTCCAAATTCTCAGCAGCAAAAATTTAGTCTTTCTTGACAAACCCACACCCCACTCACACAGTAAATGCTTTCAAGATCTTTTCTCATGATTGTGTCAGACAGACACTGGGGAAATGGCCTTTGTGATTACGACTTTTCTGCATGTGCCAAGGAAACCAGTTGCAGACGTTACAGTACCAGACTCGCTGAAAAAAATACAAGTTGATACATCACCCTTAGTATCAAATATTTTCCTTTGCAAGGTTACATGAATGAAGCTAAAGCCCTGCCAACTTCCACAGAAAAACTGAGGCTGGGAGCAAAAATAAACGGATATTTAAAATCTCATTCAAGGGGACATAGGTTAGATCTTCTGTGAACTGCTTGGCTTCCAGAAGGGATGAGACAGAAGAAGAAAGGAAACAGCTTTTCTATTTAATATAGTGTGCATCTTAGATGAGATTTTTAGATGAGATTTTTTAGAGATTTTTAAAACCCTTGGTTTGACTGAGTACATAAAATTTTGTGTTCTGTAGTATCTTTGATTTAAAAAAAAAATGTTCCTAACAAAAAGGTAGATGTTCTCACAAACACGGGTTAAACTATATAGGACTACCAATGACAGTGTCAAAAACTGGTTTTCATTGGGTGCAAAAAAGTTCATGTAGGTTTTCTTATTAAACCATACAGAGAAATGCTTGATACAAGACAGAATTACAGCAAGAATGGCTTGCAATAAAGCTCCACTTATACTTCCTTATATGGTTCTCTAAAAGAAAAAGCCTGGAACATTGATACAGTTGCCATGAAGTATTCCTTAGTGTGTCCTCTTATACTAAGAATAAACATTATATTGGTCATATATTAATTTTTAGTGAAATATGCTTTTCATAAAAATGACTTTTCAAGATTTTGTTTCATCTGCAGGTAATTTAGTCTGGCTTTTTCCTCTCTGAGTTGAAAAGTGTTGTGTTAACAGTGTAAGGCTTTTCTTTAAGAAGGAAGAAAATGTGTGATCAAATTATTAGCAACACGACACTTACTGGAGCACATCAGCCTCTCACATTAATTTTGCAGAAAAAGAAAATCTGCCTAGAACAATAATAACAGTTACACATGTATAGTTATAGTTCCCAAGCTATATTGCATATGCAGCCCTTATCTGTGCTTTCCCAGAACAGTTATCATTAAAGATTATTAATAACATATGAAATGCAAATTAGGTGGCAACACTAGGATGCGTTATTTGTCTATAATAACTATATTTATTCATGTCCTTTAAATATATGGAATATATAATATGTATATTAACTATTACACTTAAATTGAGTATTTTTAATAAAATGCATGCTCTTAATCTGTGCTGACTGCTCCTTTATCTGTCCTTAATTATTTGGCTAATGATAAAAGGGCAGCATATAACTGAGACCAAAAGTTCAGAGGCATTATGCATACAAATGGAAAGATAGCTTTTTGGAAACTATCACAAAGAGAAGACAGCCGTGAAAAAAAAAAACAACCAAAACCACAAACCAACCAGAAAGTACGAGACCCCAATAGTTAAGGAACAGTGAAGAGATGGACTAAGGCGAAAGACATTTTTAGAGCAGAACATTGGAAGGCACAATGGGGAATGAAACATGAACAGGTGTGAAAAAGAGCAAGAGAACTGCGAGAGGCCTTTTAGATAAAGAGGAACAACTTGAACTGGCTGCAATGGAAAGATTTAGAGTGGAAAATGACAGGGAAAAGAAAGATTAATTAATTTGATCTTTGCAGCGCCTGTGGCAATAGTGAGGTGGAGAAAAGCTGATGTGAGTGTCAGAGGCGTAAAAGAAAAGCAGCCTGCATTGATCGATGGAGGACGAAGAGGAAAGACATAGCTATGTGGAAAGGAAAAGAAGCTTCCAAAAATCTTAAAGAAAATGCAGCAGTATTTGGATGTTGTCTACAGGATAAGGCACAGGGAGCAGAAAAGGCTAATACCTGAGTTACAGGAAGGACAGTGGGTTTGTATAATAGTGATAGATAAAGAAGGTTCATAAAGAAGGATAAGGAGCGCTGGAGCTATGGTCATCCTCGGATGGGGGAAACATGCAGAAGTGGTATCAATGAGAACTGATAATGCAGACTAGATTGAGAGAGAAAAGCCAAGAACAAACAGGAATAGGGATGATCAACATAACAATACTTTGTTTTTCTGAACTGAAAGTTCTGTTAATGTGTTTTTCTGATGTATTGAATCTTAGAAGAGTTGTGTGTTACACCTCACACCAAAGCATGATTTTTCTTTTTTACAGGTAAAAGTGCTGGGGTTTGTTTTGTTTTGTTTTTACCTGCTGTGTAATTTCCATCCAATAGCCCCGATGCCTTCTTAGGCACCATACTGAAACCTGTACTCTTCCATCAAAATAAAACCTATTTCAAGTGAGATGAAAGTAAATGCAACATTGAAAACTCATAACCCATCTACACTCACTTTATGGTGAAGAGGCACAAATATTTTATAAAGAGTAAAGGAATGCCTGAAGTAAATTTCGTCATTGCTAATTTATTCCTTAATAGGTTTTTCTGTTAATCAGTACATTCACAATAAGCAAATCCAGTAATTTACATTATGTTCAAAGCTCTTGAGCTTTTTCTCTTTTGAAACCCTGTTGAAAAATGCATTCTCCTTTCCCTCGCCCCATTTCCCCACATAATTTTCAAGGAAAAAAACTCTGACATTAAAATGCAAGTGGAAAGACACCATTCTACAGTCTGAGAAGTAGTACTTGTCTCCTCGAGAACATTTTATAAAACCTCCTCAAATCTAAGATTTTGACCAATACATGTCCGTATGTTGATAACCAAGAGAATACATTAAACCTCATATTTTCCTTCAGTGAAAACTGAGACATTCCATTACAAGACTTAAAAATACTTCCTTTATTAATTAGACCACAAAACAATGGTTCAAACTGTAATGATTCCTGAAAGGAAAATTAACTCTTTTTTTAATCATTCTTCAAGCTTCTTGCCGGTGCTGTGAAAAAATATCTGCAAGCTTGGATAAGGGCTTACAAATCTATTTTTAAAAGCATAACCTGTGCTTCATTCAGAAAAAGAGAAAGGAGATATGAGAGACATCTTTCCTGATAGGCAACAGCATGAAGAATTGCATCAGGACATGACAGAGAAGGATGATTTCTGAGTTGAAAAGAAAAGGCTCTTTGTGGACAGTATTGAAAGGCAGAGTAGGAAGGAAAAGAGTGTGTGGATACCTTTCTTTTTGTCTGCCAGTAAAGAGAAGTTGATGTGATAACATGCAAACAGACTTTCCAATTCAAACCAAAGATGCATGTAACCTGCCTTCTGATAAGCACAGGGCAAAAATACATGCTCGTTTCCAAAATTCTCTCCCTGCAACCAGCAATTTTTAGTTCAGGGATTTCCTGGGCCAAAAGAAATCCTTTTTGTAGAGAAAAGGTGTTTGTTGTTCACAGTTCCTCCTCAAATATGAACCACGATAATATTTCATGGGAGTGGCAGCTCTATACACTCTTCCCACTGCACATACAGAGAGAAGGACCTTAATAAACAGTTCTCACACTCTGAAAAATATACTCCCATGCTAGAAAGAGAAGTCTCAGATTGCCTGACAGGTTAACTGCATCCAGAAGGACTCAGAATTCATTCTCACAGAACTGCCTGCCTTACAGAGACCCTGAGCCGAAGAAGTGAGGGCAGGCTGGGAAGTAGATGACACAGTTTGGAAAGCAACCATGGGCAGAAGTAATCCCCCACTCAGCCAGCCTGGAGCATTCCAAGCCTTAATAATGTGACTGACTGGCAGCTGCTCAAGACTTTGCGCTGAGCTGGTAGCAGAGCTCAGGGCTCATACAAGGCAGTAGCGGTATGGAAATATTCCCAAGCACATGGCTGTCCCGAGCCAGCAAAGCATTTAAATATAATAGGAAGTGTTCTGCTGGATCAGGACTTTCGACATCATTTTCAATAATGTACGTGGATATCTGTACACTACCATTTCTCAGACAAATAAAGTACTTTCTGCCCTAACATACTGAGTGATACTCTGTGTTTCAGCAAGGACCTTCTCCCTTTTGTCCTTGCAGTCGCCTTCAGAAAGGAGAATGTCACCTCTCACAGAGAGCCTTAGCTATTAGTCCATGACGCACTGCCAGATCTTTTCAAACAGAATGTGCCAAATTCTGTAAGATGTTATCTGCTCTAATATTTTGTAGCAGCTTCTACAACAGTGCTATCTCTGAATCTCAACATATGCCTTACACAGGGACATTTATTTGTAAAATGTATTAACGCAAAATAGACTCTACAGAGCTCAGAGCTCTAAAATCAGGGCCACACACTGGTGAGTCAACATGCCTTTCTGCTCCTTCAAAGAACTGCAAGTTGACAGGACTGACAGCTATGCCCTGACATATGCTTTAGTGTGTGGGTTATCTGTATTCTTAGATAGATTTATAAATATCACAGTGTCTTTCTGGAAAGGGACATATGACAGTACAGCTCACTACAGAATTGTTGCCAAGGAACAGACCTGCTCAGAGGAAAATTTAGAACACTTTGAATTTAACAAGGTGTTCTATAGAACTAAACTACGGGATATATTTCCCCCATATTTGAACATTTGGAGAAATGAACACCTAGCTTTTTTCTAATGAGAATTTCCTAGATTTCTTACTTATAGACTTAGAATTATTCAACCCGTCTGAAGCAAAAGACAGAAAATTATACAAGAACAATGAAAAATACAATAATAAATTTAAAAAGGAACTCGATGATCTTCAAGGTCCCTTCCAACCTAAACCATTCTATGATTCTACGATCAATAAATACATTTTAATAGTGACTGGGTAAAGCAATCGTGGTTTGTGTAAAAGACATACAACTAAACTATAATCAATGTGATGCACATTACATAGGTACATCCCTGGACTACGGTCTTGGCATACAGTCATTCTAGTGAATGTGGAACAAGGAGCTATGGAGCATTTCTACATAAAGAAACCCCAGACTTGAAGGATGAAATTCCTTTTCTCTTTCCACTTAAGTTCTTCCATTATGACCTAAGTTAGCCCTGCTTTGAATAGCGGTTGGATTAGATGTCCTCCAGAGGTTCCTTGCAACTTCCTTTATTCCATGATTCTATAGTTCACACCTTACAATAAAAAATTATACCCCTATGAGTCTTCATGAGCAGTACAAAGTAGAAGTAGATGAAGTAAAAAACAAAACCAAATACTCAGACTAGTTTTGTGGGCTGATTACTTCTAGCGCCAAGGTTTTTTGGGCCAAATTCTGTCCTGAGGTATCACGTGAATTCACTATGGCCTTGCTCAGAGTCTAGTTTAGAAGAGGATGTGGGTCATCTGCAAGAAAACATCTGACCAGAAATTATTTACTGGGGAGTGTGTGGAGCATAAACCATGTAAATTAAAATTTCTAGAGTTGCTGAACAGAAGAAAAAGTCCTATATCCTTCCCCTAAGATTCCAAGGAAAAGACATTAATGTTAATGTGCTTCTTCATAAGCTGCTTCTCCCTCACCAATAAAATGTTGCATTTCATTGCTGATATAGCATTTAATCATAAACATTTTTTATTGTTTTCCTTGAATAGTAATTTCCACAGCAGGAATTTAATTACTATGTGAATCTGTGTGTTCAAAGACTTAAAAAAGAGCTAATCACTCAAGCAAGCCCACATAGCAGTGGAGGATTTTTCCCAGCCTCCTCTCCACTGACACCCAAAAAAGAAAAAAATTCATCAGAAAGTTCTTTTTGATCCTTAGTGTAGGAGGACGTCTTTGTCTCACGGTGCCATCATATGACATATACTGAATGGATTGGGTGATATTTTAACAAGGATAAGTGACACATGCTCAAAATATTTAAGGGAACAAAAAAACTGTATGCTAAAAAAAAAAAGTTGGGCATAAGGGTTTTAACCTTAAGAAACAGTCTTTGATACATTTGCTAATTTAGTCATTTAAGGTAGATTTCACCCAATTTCAACCACCTAGAAGTTAGGCAGCTCATTAAATTAATTTCTAGACTCCTAAACCAACAAGGAGGTACATAACCTCAGTGATGCAATTTTTCACATTCCAAAACTGGCACCTAGGAAGGGCTGGATCAATCACTCGTGAAGGTGTTTAACTCTCTTGGTGGAACAGAGAGGGACATTTAATGGTAAGTTTATCCTGGACACCTCATGCACAGACAGCTAAAGATAGGTGAGATGAATCCAACCCTCTGACTAGCAAAGTTGACATATTTTCATCTTTGGTTAACATGAACTACACTCCTCTGCACAACAGACCAAAGAAACAGGTGTTGATGGATAGGACCCTGCCAGAAAATCATTCCATTTGTAGAAAAGCAGAAATTTCTTTGGATATTTTAACATAATGGCCTTTGAATCTAACCTGCAATCTTTGAAATTCTAAAATGAAATGACCTTTCAATGAAAAAGTCATGCTTCATCTTTTGATCATAGTATGTGCTTGTATGCATAGATGAAATGCATGTTGGTCTGCTTTGCGAAGAACTGGGAACTAATCAACAAGGATCTGCCATGTAACAGCCTTAAAATCCACAAAAGCCACTGACATATGAGAATCTTATAGAATCATAGAATTGCTGAGGTTAGAAGGGACCTTTAAGATCATCAAGTCCAACCATTAACCTACCCTGACAAAACCACTTCTAAACCATGTCCCCAAGTACCACGTCTACCCTTTTTTTAAGCAGTTTAAAGTTTTAAACAGTATAGTTTTACTATTAGAAGCAACCTTATCTAGCCTATGTACAATGACGATGTATCTGAATCAAGATTCTTCCCAAAGGCTTCTATACTGCTGAAGAGACCTAAATTGTTGCCTAAGTCATTTAGACCCTTACCACTGCGAGGTGTTTTAATACTTTTTGCACAAAGAGGAGATACATTTTTAGTGTGTAGTTTCTACTGGATCCCCCAGCTTCTTGCAATCAGCAGCAAGGCAAAGATAATCACAACAAAAAAATTGATTAATCCTCCTCCTCCATAAGAACACAGTATACACAACATAAAAATCAATGGGCCAGGTTTTGTAAATATGCCTGTTCATAAGTTGGGAAAAGTGGAGAGACTAGTTCCTTTAGCACCTCTCAATTGAACAAACAATACATCCAATTAATTATAGGCAAATACTAGAAAAAAGTCAACACGTGCCCTATTTTGAAATACAGTAAATCAAGAAATGACAACATGGAAAGATAAAAGGCTGAGAACATCCCAAGCTGTGCATAAGGAATGCTTAGTGTTGCAAGTTATAAAAGCTAAAAAACAGTTTGCTTCCTTGTGAAGAAACTTAGGTCACTGCCATCATCATAGAGATTTGAATACTAAATGTCTTTCTCATGCGTAGTGAAAAGATAAATTACCTTGTAAAGTACAGAAAGTTTCCATATGACAGCTGAGATGTACAGATGCTTTATATCACATACGTTCCAACATTAGAACAGCTCACAGTATTAGACCATCCTTACACATCTCACTCATCTCTAAAATGATAATGATGCTGTTTTCCTTTGCTTGTTCACCAGACCATTTTTAATAACCTGAATTTCTAAAGAATTAACACAAGACAACAGGAGATCTAGATGAAACAATGATTTTTGTACAATTTACCCTCCTTTTAAACCTGGAGCAAGTCTCCACAGCTGGCAGGTAATGATTAGCTGAACAGGGAATGACAATTGCATACAAAGAGAAAAGAGGCTCCATGATTGTATAGGTCCTACAAACAAGAGACTAAGACTTCAACTTGGGTATAATTAGGAAGGGGTTTATTAATATTCCTTATTGGCTGTTGTACGTCACCATCACAGAGCTTCAGATTTATGTGAATTTCCTCCTTAGTGAAATCAAAACACATATTCGCATATAATGATTTTTTTTAAGTCTTTCAGACAGGCAAATCCACTGAGTTGAGAAAAAATACTTCATACAACAAAGAGAATTGAGCATAAAGAAAAAGAGTGCTGTTTTGCACTGAACTGAAGATTTTAGCAAAGCATTCAGACTCTCGTGATTCATGTAAAGCCAGAACTTCAGCAAGTCGATCAAACTTTCTTGACACCACAAAACAAGTATAACAAAAGCTAGTGTCAGAACTTGGAGAATATTCTGCACAGCTCTGTTGCTTTCACTGAAAATCTAGGTTAAAAAAGAAATTTGTAAATAAAATTGTTAATGAAATCAATGAAAAATAACTCTGTAACTCATGTAAAATGTAACATTTTCTATTCCTAGATTTTAGCTGCAAATCTAAAAGCAATGTCTGATGATTATTGCATGTCAGATGTGCTATGAATGGAAATGAGATACTATTTTGCTGTGTGTTTCAACTGCTTCAGATAAAATTGTTATCTGCACTGTAATTTTAAGAAGAATATTTAGGATAAATTTGAATGTTCCAGTGTTTTCATGACTAGAAAGATTTCAACTATTTGCTATTTTCAAAGCAATTAGCAAATGAAGACATGATGATGTCAAGAATATGACAAAATCCAAACAGATGGAGACAATCTATCAGCTCCATCTCAGATGAAGGTGAATCGCTTAGGAAAGACTTCAATGTTCAGTTAACCACTTTCCTTCACTTCACTCAGTGATCTCCCCCTCTGTGTCTCACACTCATCCCCCCTCAGACACTGATAAACAACAAGGCATGGGAACACATTCATCTGTTTTTAGTTTGTGCATTCCGTAAAAAATTGCAATCATAATACATATATATATTATGCATTTTGCAAATACAAAACTTCAAACATGTTAACATGCTTAGTCAAGATGACCTCTGCCCATCTTCACAGGCTTTTATCAACTAATTTATTTTTTTATAATCCACAAAAATATACACACACAAATAAAAGCATATCTGTGCTTTTATTTGTGTGAGTGAGAAAGACCGAAAAAGAAAGACAAAGAGACTTTAAGCCTCAATTATCCTTGCATGTTCTTCTGACAATCACTAGACAAATTAAACACTAATTTAGTTTTGGATGCAGTAGCAGATGATAGCATGGCATATCTATAACTTCATTGTTTGTCACTGCTGCCCAGCCAACCTTTAATGCCACTAATTGGGTGAATTTGGCAGCTGAAGGACACAGATGCCTAGCCCTGGATTTTGCTTATCCAGCATTATCATTACTTGCTTCTTTCCTGCTGTTGCTCTTGTCTGATTGTGCTTTATTTGGAACTTTTCCAGTCAACTTCTTGACTCAAAGCCATATCTCTTGGTTCAACCTTTGTAGCTGACAACTCCTTTACCTTTTAGCCTCGCTCTTTCCTCCCAAATGCACACAAGATATATTTTCATGGAAAGAGTACTTTTCTCTGGTACCCTATATTTTTCATACCCTACATACATGTCATATATGGGGTAATTGAAAAACAAGAATAAAACATACAAATTCTTCTCCCACAAAGAGCAATCAATTCATCAATCCTTCTCTCTTAAACTGCTAACAAAAAAAAAAAATATTTGTCTTTAAAAATTAATTCAACTTTTATCAGATTATATATACTCAAGTCAATGTGAGAAAAGCAGAAAGAAGGAGCAACCATTTGAATCACTTGAAATAAAGTGTCATCCCCGCAGTAGGAAAACAGAGCAAAAAAGTGTGAATGGAAAGTGATCTTTACATTAACGGGTTTGTTAACATGACATTAAAATTTCTGACATTAATATGGACTTTTTTGTAAAATAGTATTTATTTTGTAGGTCATCTGCAGAGAGCACGCAGCCAAGACAAGCAAAAAAATTAGCTATCAACCTTACTAATAAAATAATAGTCCTTTCAAAGTCAATAAACAGCAGAAATGACACTGGAAAGCTAAATATAGCTATGATTATCTACAGAAAAAAAAAAGAAAATTATTCTTGCTATTATTGCTTCAAAGTCCATCTTTTAGCCTTAATAAATTAACGGAAAACAGTTGGAGAGAATGAAATCATTAGACATTTCAGTCACTCTGGCTGTGGTTTTGTGAAGATTAGATCATGTCAGTTTAATCATTTTTATTTGTATTTAACTTGAGTTGAAATTAAGTGGATAAATGAAATAAGGTACATGAAATATGCCTGAACTTCATCCTGCTTGTTCTTCTGCCTGGTAAATAAAAATAATTTACACTGCTTTTTATTTACTGTGTTTGTTAATGATCTGCAATAAACAACACACATTTGAAGTTAACTGATCACACAAACTGAATGCGTCTAGAAACATACTCCAAACTAAAAATACACAGTTCCAGAAAGAAAATTCTGTGTAAGGTCTCCTGAGTGAGGACCAAAATGAACTTGAGTTAACATGCAATCTGGTCACATAAAAAAAGTAATATGGGGCTACGAACATCATATGACACTTTAAATAGTTCCTTCCGGCAGAATTCTAGTTCAACCGCACCAAGAATATTAAGTTAAAACCTAGGTACTGTCAACAGGAGTGATTTCTGAAAAGATCAACAATCTGTTCAGATCCTTGAAAGGATTTGTTTAAGGGGAAAAACTTAAAAACCCATAAATATTCACAGCTTGCCTAAGTATTACTCAATAGGGAGAACATGATAATCATCTACAAATACCTACAAGGTGTTCATGTCAAAGAGGGAGATATGGCAGATGGGGACACAACTAGAAATAATAAAATGGAAGTGAAGACATAGATGAATACCCATCTTCCTTAGGCCTAAATAGTATATTAACGGCAGCGATAGACTCCTGAGGCAAGTGTGCTAACCTACATCATATAGGTCTTTCTTTAAGGCACTAGTAAAACACTTGAAAATATATTGCAAGGATGTTGACATGAAGATGGACGTGATGCATTGATACATGTATGTCTTTTTTAACTCTAACATCTTATTGCATTTAAGGACAACTAACTAGAAAGTGGCGATACATTTGACGGTTTCAAATGTCTGCCGAAAAGTCTGTCTTCCTGTCATCCTTAATAACAGATAGGATAGGAGAAATATTTTTTAAAATAAACCTGAAACCACTTAAGAAACACAATTTTGAACTTCTTTTTTAAATTAAGTGTAACTTGTTTCACATTTTCTTTAGAATTTGACTTAAACTTTGTTGAAAAACTTGGGCTGAACTATGGTTTAGCATTTTTAAAAGACATCTAAAAAAACCTGAGAGCCTGCTTTATTTCCTTGAAGAAATCTATGTAAAATGAAGTTAGTGCTCTGCACCTAGTACAAGCAACACCCGAAAGTAATGAAAAACAATCACTCAGATACCAAGTTGTGTTCAATATTGGAACACCTATTTCTATGGTAATAGCAAGTGTGAGAATAAGAAAAGGAACACATTCCTTTTGAGGAAAGAAACTTATCATTTTTAGCAGAATCCAGGTTGGAAAATATTAATAAAGAAATAATGATTTTAGTATTTTGGAAAGCAAATGAGACCAGGATCCCAAACTCAGAAGCTTCAGCAGAACCAGGACTCACAAGATTCATACCTTCTCAGGTCCTCACTGGGCAAAAAGGGTGACTCCAGAGAGACTAGGAAGCATCTGAGCTGGGTCTAAGAATCTGGGAGCACAGCAGGAAGACTTGAGGCCTAAAACCTCTTCATATGAACAGGGGACGCCAGATCTGACAGGTGAACTGGGGATGACCAAAGGGTGTGAAATCCTAGAAACCATGTGGTCTCCACTGGTCATCAAGCAAGCTGTCATTATAGTTCTCAAAACCCGCACTTCTGGAAAATATCTTTGGCTTCATGGAATCAAAAACCTGTTCTGGCAGAAAACTTCTGATCAGATCAGGATATAAGATTAATCTAGTTACTAGAGATGAAAATGAAGAGTACAGCAACTATAGTGGACCAATTTTACTTGTAACTTTTTTTTTAAACATTAACAAGATGATCTCTGTCTAACAACATACTTTGCAGTATTGAGGACACCATGCATAGTAAATCAGTGCAATCATGATGGGGAGAAAAAGTAATATGATTTTTTAGCCAGTCATCCTTTAGGAATGTGACTGTCAGTTTTGCTAATTCACTGCAATCATACATTGAACTAGTCATGTTATTTTGGTATTGGTCTGTTCCTCATCACAGATAATCACAGTTAAGCTTCATGTGGATAACAATCAAAATAAGCCCTTTCACAAGAAATACTTTGGCAGTTGTACTTTCAGTCTCCATGAGGATGAAAGAAAGGATCACCCCACTAAAGGGCAGCAACCTCCAAAGTAAAACCTCCAGGCTATGATGTCCTACGTTTTGGTTCAAAGAAACAGTGCAGTTTTGAAGCATGTGCCCCAATTGTCCCCACTTACTCTACAATGCTTCACTTCACAAAGTGGTTTCGGTCTGCATGTCAGAGGAAATTAAGGCAGTAGCTCTGCTCAAGATGTACACCAAAGTCAAGACAGACTCTTATGGGCATATCAGTGTCCAAATCAACATTTGGTCTTTCAAATCACATACGGCAGAGGCATTCAGTCCACGGAACAAAATCAGCCCAAGTGAAAACCTCACAATGCATTGAGTGTAGATGTAAGGGCACTGATCTACTTGATGAGCAGGCACACCTGTTGGATCATCAGTGACAGGGGCAAGAGAGCAAAACATAACATTAGACAGCCAAACCTGTGATCATGCATTTAAAAATTTACTTTTTAAAATTCTAATCAGCGACTGAGAATTCATAACAATAAATTAATTACTACGTAAACATGTTATGGCTGTATTAGAAATGTTCAGGACTGAAATGTGAAATTAAAACAATGACATCTTTAATTAGAGTAGTAAGCCCCATAAAATTAAGAGATTCACTTATATAAAAACATTGTAGATGAACCTTGAATGAAATTAGTCAAAACACATTTAAGATTTCTCATTTTAAGACTGTTTAATCCCAGAAGCTTCCCACATTAAGGGTTTGGCTTCATACATTTCAAAGCTGTAGCACGTTAAATTCCAATTACTTCATAAAAGGTAGGCAGTGTGCATACAAAAGATACTTGCAACAATAGACTGCATTATGGTGTGTCTCAAAGCTCATTATACAGCAGCTACTACAGTGGACTGTGTCTGATAACTCACCACAATTTTTTTTCATTTAGTCTTACTTAGAAATTGATCTTGGTTTGTAAGCGAATTCTGAGAATCCTAATGCACTTCTAATAATCCCCATGGGAAAGATGAATAATGTTCAGACTACGTGTTCCACAGACGCCATTCCCCATTGTAGAAATGTGGGAAGAGTAATGAAAACTCCTTTCCTCTTCTCTGAACTCAATTAATTGTTTTCTGTAAAAATAAACAGGGGCTTTCTTCACATCAGTAACCATCCAAAGTCATGTAGCTGCACTTAATATGCGAATTTGAGCAAAGGGAAGTAAATCTTCTCCTTTAAAGCGCACATTTCATTAATGTCTGTCTAAATCATAGAACAGTGTACTTCAAAAAGCATGCAGATTTTTTTTAAAATTATGCCTACGTGTGAGGAATCTGTTAACAAGGAAGTACACTTTCATATTAATCGTGAGGAAATGTTGCCAAGCAAACTCATGTTCTTTACATCTCTATTTTTTGCCAAACCAAGAAAGGTTATTTCTCTATTTGAAATACCTTTAAAGCTATTACCTGCACTGTAAGTTTCAGTGAGACATACAGACTCCAAGGTATGTTAAGGTAAGCTTGTTCAGATCTGATCCAGTACAGCCACAGAAGCACAGCACGGCTATAGGGTCAGCCCAAGAGGCCACGAGGACTACTGTCCTGACTCAAACCATGGCAGTTGTCAAGACCTGTGAAAAATTATCAGAACACCTGGATGCACCTGGATGAAAAGAAGATTATCAGAAGTAGTCAACATGGATTCACCAAGGGGAAGTCATGTCTGACTAATCTGATAGCCTTCTATGACAAAGTAACTAGATGGGTGGATGAGGGGAGGGCAGTGGATGTTGTCTACCTTGACTTTGGCAAGGCTTTCGACACTGTCTCCCACATCATCCTCACAGGAAAGCTTAGGAAGTGTGGCTTAGATGAATGGACAGTGAGGTGGATTGAGAACTGGCTTACAGATAGAGCTCAGAGGGTTGTGGTTAGTGGTGCAGAGTCTAGTTGGAGGTTAGTAACAAGTGGTGTCCCTCAGGGGTCAGTACTGGGCCCAGTTTTGTTCAACATATTCATCAATGATCTGGATGAAGGGATAGAGTGTACCATCAGCAAGTTTGCTGATGACACAAAACTGGGAGGAGTGGCTGACACGCCAGAAGGCTGTGCTGCCTTACAGCGTGACCTCGCCAGGCTGGAGAGTTGGGCAGAAAGAAACCTTATGAAGTTCAACAAGGGTAAGTGTAGGGTACTGCATCTGGGGAGGAATAACCCCATGCACCAGTACAGGTTGGGGGCTGACCTCCTGGAGAGCAGCTCTGTGGAGAGGGACCTGGGAGTCCTGGTGGACAACAGGATGACCATGAGCCAGCAATGTGCCCTGGCGGCCAAGAAGGCGAATGGCATCCTGGGGTGCATCAAGAAGAGTGTGGCCAGCAGGTCGAGGGAGGTCATCCTCCCCCTCTACTCTGCCCTGGTGAGACCGCATCTGGAGTACTGTGTCCAGTTCTGGGCTCCCCAGTTCAAGAAAGACAGGGAACTGCTGGAGAGGGTCCAGCAAAGGGCAACGAAGATGATTAGGGGACTGGAGCACCTTTCTTATGAGGAAAGGCTGAGGGACTTGGGTCTCTTTAGTCTAGAGAAAAGAAGATTGAGGGGGGATCTTATTAATACATACAAATACTTAATGGGAGGATGCCAGGGGGATGGGAGTAGTCTTTTTTCAGTGGCGCCCAGTGATAGGACGAGGGGTAATGGGCATAAACTTGAACATAGGAAGTTCCATCTTAACATGAGAAGGAACTTCTTTACTTTGAGGGTAGTGGAGCACTGGAACAGGCTGCCCAGAGAGGTGGTGGAGTCTCCCACTCTGGAGACATTCAAAACCCGCCTGGACGCTGTCCTGTGTAACGTGCTGTAGGTGACCCTGCTCTGGCAGGAGGGGTGGACTAGATGATCTCCAGAGGTCCCTTCCAACCCTAACAATTCTGTGAATTCTGTGAATTCTGTGAATTCTGTGAACATGACAAGTGCAGAGTGACACCTTTCCAGCTTGCTTTGCTTCCAACCAGGTGTGACTCTGGGTCTTCTGAAGTGAAAGATGTTATCAACTTCTGCTGATCCCCATGTCCTGTGATGCCCTCACCAGGCTGTTACAGCTGCATATTTGCCTCTCTCTTGATTGCCAGCATATTTTTTCAAAGCTATGCAGTGGGTGGGTTCCTCAAACATTCATTGGACTGAAGAGAGGCTTTTGTTGTAACACTCAGGCACTAACTAATGACAGCTTACGTGAGTGCAGCTCCTTTTTTGTTGGTCTGCCATCCTGGCCGTAACAGCAAGGCAATGATAAAACTGTCCTCTGACTCAGCAGCAAGAGTCCCTGCTTCGCTCTACATATCCTTGACTTTGTTTAAACAAACTAATGCATTAGAAAATTGGCATACAATGGATTTTAAAATATTTTTTCATAGGAATGGAAACAGTTCTGCTTTTCATGGAGACATCTGGAAAATTATTTCTAAAAGTAATTTTTTTTTGATAATGTGCCATTTCTGTGGAGGTCAGAAGTGGTGCTTCTGCCGTCACCTCAGTCCATCCAATAGAGTTTAAAACAGAAGGTACCATCAAATCACATGATTTGGCTGACTGCATTTCCACCCAGTTAGCCCTGTGCTGACACCAATAGCTGACAGCACACTGCAGCAGATCTCCTGGATTACACACAGAACAGTGTTTGAACCTTTTTAATGAACTCTCACTGATGCAGCAAAGGCTGCCTGAAAAAGTGTTTGGTTCAAAGGCAAGGTAGGACAGCAGAGGGCAATGCAAACTGGTGAGTGGGCAGGATGCTGTGGGATGGCTAGAATGCCTGGCTTTAAGGAGAACATCTATCGGGAAGGGAAGAGGGGTTGTAGCAGTTAAGGGCATGATACAAGATAAAACACAGGCCTCTTTCACAACGTTCATGGGAAGGATGACAATGTCTGTTTAAACATATTAATCCATGGAGATTTTAAATGCTGTAACTACCAAATCCAATAACCAATATGCCTGGGCATAAGCACGTGGAATAAATGAGAATCTTGCTTGTAGAAAATGCCTTAAAAGTAAAATTCCATTACAAGACAAAACAAAGGAATGGGAGAGGAGGAATGTGGAGAGGGGGGACCAGTGTAAGTTAAGTTTTGATAGGCTAAGCCCATAGTGAGACATGCCAGCAACAGACAAGGATGTGTATCTGGTTTTCATGCACCAGTAAGAATTCCAGATGTGTCAGAGCAAACGTGAGAAAACTGCAATTCCTGTAACGGCACTGGGCTATAAAGGTATCATTTTCTGTTAGTCCAAAGTAATGAGAGAATACATGAGTCACGTTCTCATTTTGGAACCTTGTCTCACTAAATTGGTAATATCCTCAGGAAGTAGATGCATCAGGATATGAGGCCATTATTCATAACACTGTCGTTACTGTGCAAGACATATCAGGAGATGGACTTAGAAATGTTTGCAAACAGAATGAATTAAAATGAATGCTTTATCTAGATGGCAAAATAAGCTATAGTCATGCCTGCATAACCCATGTGTCCTGCTGAGGAAACCACAAGTCCAGTTAAAGATTTTCTCTTTCCTGGTGTTCTTGGAAAGGCAGCAGCAGAAAAACTGGTATCACAGACATCTCTCACAGAAATTTCCACAAATTTCAGTGCTTCCTATAGCCTGTAAACCTGCTCTTTGGTTCTTATGCACATGGATTTACTGTTCAGAGGTGTACAATCACCTGTACCAAGTTTTTCCTATTGGGTTTTTTCTCCTTTTGCCTTTTTTGGGGAGGAGGCGGGCAGGGTATAGAGAAGAATTTCCAGGAAGCTGTCAGGATTCCATATCGCTTGCTTGTCTTCAGAAGGCAAAACTAAAAATAGTCATCTGTTGAACTTTCGTCATAGCTCCAAACAGGCATTTATGAAGTAATTTGGGGAGGGCGGGGTTGGATGTCCAATAAACATAGACAAGGTTCTAAAACATGCATTTATTTCTCATTTTCTACTTTCTTGAAAAAACCTTTTGATTCTTCCTGCAAAACATTGTTTAGAGCTTAGATTTCATTTTAATATTAGTGTTACGTGGGCTGTGCAATGATGAAGCTTGTTGTTAGGGTTAGCAATAAAAACATTCAATTTTGTATACATTGTAGTTTTTAAGCATCTTTTCTGCGAAACAAAACCGAGATCCTTCAAATTATGAAATGAGAAAACCATGACAGGCTCAAGAACAGCCATTTTGCTATTTTGGGCTTAATGGTACTCACTGACCTAGTGTGTGGGACATTCACCTTTGCATAATGTATACCATGGAGAATGAGCTTGGTTTTCTACACTCCACTTAACCACTGGGTGCTCTTAATGCCTTTTTATCTTTCCAGAAATGCCACCCTAATCCACAGAATGTTTTGTTCTATTGAAAGATCATTAAAAGTAATGCATTTCACAAGGACTCTTCGTTTCAAAGAATCGGTGTTTTCATATGCGCAAAACACATCACCAAAAACAAAGAAAAAAAGAAATCTCAGATGGCCCTACTTACAGAACTGTCAAAACCAGAAAAAGGATAATATACCTGACTCACACTTCTAAGTCAAGGTAAGTTGAGCCTCATACTACCACTATCCAGGATGTCCTGGTTAGCCTCACTGAAAACTAGATTGTTCTGCACTGTCTTACAGTTTGCACTTTGTAAAGAGTGGCTCCATAAGTTTGTGTAGACATAACTGGAGAGACAGTTCTACTATGAGAATCACCTTTCTCCGTTCTTCAAAACACACATTTGCAAACAACCATTTTGATTCTGAATGGCTGTTCATTTCTTTCTAGTCGTGAAAGTATCAGGCCAAAAAACTTACTGTGTTCACTGGGGAACAGATCTTTGCAAAATTAACCTCATCTCCTGTAAACAATAGTCTTCGTGTGTGAACAAGAGCAGGCTTTATTATTTCGCTATTTGCCATTCATTCTCATGCACTAAAAGCTTTTCCTCTGTCCAGGGAGCAAGAATGTCACATAATTTAGGTAACCAACACACACAATGCAACAAATGGCAAAAATCAAGGAAGAGCTCATGAAAAACAAAAAGGCTAAAAATTCTTTGGCAAATGCTCAGAAATAAGGAAAGCTCTGAGAACAGAAGAAGGATGTTATAGTCTCCTCAATATGTTTATAATTAGCAATTTCACAAGCTCCCTGGGAGTCCGTTAGGGAGGAAATGGCAGTGTATAAGCAACCATAAAATGTTGTAGGGTAACCAGACTGAAACAGATACCATGACCTCAGTCATAGCAGAAAGAATTTTTGCACTCTCTTTTGTTGTTTTTGTTATCTGAGCTATCCTAGCTATTAAATGTGCCAGTCCTTCAGAAAAAGAAGTTGACATTTAGCTGCAGAGGTCTGTGACTAGGAACAGGCAATAAATTAGATAAGAATGTAAGAGCAACTGTACTGTATCAGACCAAATGACCATCTAGTCCAGTACTGTGGCCCTGAAAGCAGACACAATGCTTGAAGATAGAGCCCAGTATGCAAGGGATGGTACCCTGGAGACAAATGGGGTTAAATGAAGGACTCACTGAAGCCTGTGAAAACTTTATTCTAATTATGGTAAAGGTTTCAGACAGTGCCAAACAGTGTAATCATGCCTTGTTCTCCCTGAAAGGTTTAGAAAAGGGAGACTGTAAATTTGAATATCAAATAGCTTCCTAAGACGTGTGAGGTCTTGTGGTAAACACATACAGAAATTAAAAAACCCTAAGTTTGAATGCCAAAACATCTTCTTTTAATTTTTACCTTTGAGAAAGTTCTCATTCACAGATAGCCCAGTGAAATGCAGACTGATATTTTGGAGTTAGAAATAATAGAACTGTCTTCATTCCACTAGAAAATTTCAGGGCTTACAATACCTTGTCCATGTTAAAATTAATATGTGTTGAAATTAAATTAGTGTTTCAGAGGTGATACAGGGAAACAGAAAGACCTAGTCATTAACTTCGGAGAAATTTTCATGTTGTTTCAATGCATGTAAGCTAAGAAGTTAAAGTGATATCCTTACAAAATATCAATCAATGTATTTACAGAAACTGCATGGATTTTTTAGGCTTCCACAGGCTTTAAAGATGAAATTGTGATTATCACAAAAGCTAGGTTAAAAAAAAAAAATCACTACCTGAATTTGGATTCTCTTGAATCATAGAATCACAGAATAGAAGGTTGGAAAGAACATTAAAGATCACCTAGTTCCAACCCCCTCTGACAGGCATGATACCTTCCACTCGACCAGGTTGCTCAAAGCCCCATCCAGCCTGGCCTTGAACACTTCCAAGGATGGGGCATCCACAGCTTCTCTGGGCAACCTGTTCCAGCACCTCACCACCCTCAGAGTGAAAAATTTCTTCCTGATTTCTAATCTAAATATACCCTCTTCCAGTTTGAAACCATTACCTCTCATCACTACGTGCCCTTGTAAAAAGTCTCTCTCCAGCTTTCTTGAAGGCACCCTTCAGATACTGGAAAGTTGCTGTAAGGTGTCCCTGGAGTCTTCTCTTCTCTAGGCTGAACAATCCCAACTCTCTCAGCCTGTCTTCATAGGAGAGCTGCTCCAGCCCTCTCATCATCTTCGTGGCCCTCCTCTGGACCCTCTCCAACAGGTCCACGTCCTTCTTATGTTGCAGGCTCCAGAGCTGTATGCAATATTCCAGGTGGGGTCTCACCAGAGCGCAGTAGAGGGGCAGAATCACCTCCCCTAACCTGCTGGCCACACTTATAACCAATAACACTTATGTTATTGGTTCTTCTTTCAAAATAGGAGCTCCATTAACATATTTTGAACTTAACTTATTTTATAATTATCATTTAATCGTGAAAAACTTGAACTATTGAAAAATGGCAAAATTGCACAGTCAATAACCATTCTTAACTTCAGTCATAACAATAGTCTGTAAGGCTACAAATCACTTGTGTATGGAGATCAGTCACACATGGGTTTGCTAAATCTGGTCTTTCATAAAAATACATGTGTGTGTATACAGGCACACATCTATATATGGAATATTTATATATATTTAAGGAATTATTTCAGCTTGTTCTGATGATTCAGACTTTTTGTTATTATTGCTTGAACCTAAATATAATTGTGTGTGGGACGTGAATTAGCTATTAACTAATTTTCGAAGGTGAATAGCTGTTAGTATTCACTTCAGTAAGTCCAGACAGATACAGTTTTCTAGAGAGTCAAAACCAGACCAATTTAGGGCTCATGAGCAACAGCTAAGAATATAGAAATTCTGTAGTAATTTAGTAGGTGCAAGTCCTTCACTTTGTAATTAAACACAACTGAGGTAGATCCAGTTCTTATATAGTACAGATTCCTTACATACATTAATAGTTGAAGAAAAAGCTGCTACTTAAATAAAATTTATTTTTTAAAACATCTTTAATACTTCAGGAAGCCACATGTCCTATAAACAAAAGCTCTCACTGATTGGATTAGACCTTCAGAGCCCTCCATTTAAAAATTAATTCCATGAAAGTAAAACATATAAAAAGAGAAATCCAGAGAGCTGCTGAACAACTATGGCTCATGTTGATTTTAATGCCTCAGAGACATTCCACATGCTTTTGGTTTTACAAGACGGTACAGTTGTATCACTTCAAGCAAATTCTTGAAGACAGATATACTTGCAACATAGAGAAGAAACTGCTCAGTCTTTCTATATACATCCACCCCAGTCTCTATAAACTGATAGTCAGAAATGGAAGTTTAACCTCAGAAAATCAAAGGCTGAGCAAAGGTAGCTAAATGCAAAAGATTTTCTACTCGAGTCAAAGGACTTGAGCTCAGCTCCCAAACCACTTAGATGCACAAATGTACAGTTAGCTAACCAAGTCTGAAATGTTTCCATTATCTATAAACTCTGGACTGGTTTTGATTAAATGAATAGAAGTTTTGGTCAAAAAGACATCTGAATAATCATGTTGTTTTCCAAGTTCAAGCAACCAGTGTGGTGCAACATGACCTTTTCATAATACTAAAATGAAAGTGCAATAACCAGTTGCCAAAGATGGCCTACACAACCAGCTCTGTAAACTGGAAAAGATAAAGAGACAAACACAAGATGCAAACAGAAATCACAAATAAATAAAAGATCAAACTCCTATAACCAGAGACCATAAAAACAACTTTTTGAATAGACCACTTAGTTTAAAGTTTGGAGTGAGTAGTGATTTTAATTGTCCTACTTGAGAGGCCACACAGATGCCTGATTTTCAGACCACACAGCTCAATTATTTTCTGACAATGAGAAAACATCTTCAAATCATGGCATTTTTTCAGAAAAACACAGAAGCACTTACTGGAGTAACATGGTAATAATTGTGTAATTTCCTATTTTAAATTTATCACTGTCATAGATTACAGTCAAAAATCAGAAAAGAATTCTTGAAGGTAAGGTTCAGTAACAGTCTGCTTCTTTTAAGTAAAAGACATTGATGCTCCCAACAGAAATGGTAACTCTAATTCTGCAAAGTGTTGTTTGTGGCTACAGAGTGATTCCTAAAGGAAATAACAGTAATAAAGAAATAACAGTAGTAAAGTAGTAACAACAGCAGTTAGTTCTTTTCCCAAAGAACTTTAGGACTGAATGGTAGTTAAAAATCTCCCTATTTTTAGGATTCTTGTTCTTCTGGTACAGGTGTTTATTACTTTTTTCATCCATTTTCTAAATCTAGCACAAATGGACCTACTACAAAGTAAGCTGTCACAGAAAAAGAAACCCAGGTATTTTACAGGAAAATGACAGAAAAGATACATTTTTAAAAAGGCACATAGGGATTTAATTACTCACTTTCCGTTAAAATTAAAGTAAGAGGTGTCACTACTTCCACAGACAACTGAAAATTTACTCTTTTGTAAAGAACATGTAACGCCTCCCAGATGAACATCAAATTTTAAGAATATAAATATATCAACACATTACCTGGGAATAACCCAAGGGCCCAGTACAGGCTAGGATCTGCGTGGCTGGGGAGCAGCCTTGCTGGCTGGGGGTCCTGGTGGATAAGAAGCTGTATAGGGGTCTGCAGTGTGCCGCTGCAGCAACAAAGGCAAATCACATCCTGGGCTGCATCTGCAGGGGCATTACTAGCAGGGACAGAGATGTGATCATCCCACTCTACTCAGTGCTTGTCAGGCCATGCCTGGAGTACTGTGTCCAGTGCTGATCCCCACAAATCAAGAAAGATGTGGACACACTGGAGAGCATCTAAAAAAGGTCCATGAAGATGATCAAGGGGCTGGAGAACCTGCCCTACAAGGAAAGGCTGAAGAAGTTAGGCCTTTTCTCCCCGGAGAAAAGAAGGCTTAGAAGGCACTTCATCATGGTATTCCAGTACTTAAAGAGCAGCTACAGAGAGGACAGAGATGCTCTCTTCACAAGGAGTCCCATGGATATGACAAGAGGCAACAGGTACAATTTGCAACAGGAGAGATTTCATCTTGACATAAGAAAGAAATTATTTACAGTGAGAACAATCAATCACTGGAATAACCTCCCCAGGGCTGTGGTGGAGTCCCCGTTGCTGGACGTTTTCAAGATGTGGTAGGACAGGGCGGTAGATAATCTCACCGAGGCTTCCTCTCCCACAAAAAGTTGGAACAGCTGATCTTTCAAGGTCCCTTCCAACCTGGCTGTTCTATGATTCTATGACTTTTGATAAGCTTTGTTTTGTCATTTTAGATTTTAAGTTAATGTTGAAGGCTTTAACCAGTATTAGAATATTTAGCTAATTCTCAAGAATTACCTTGCTCACTGTAGGAAAAGTATACCCCAGTAAGAAATTATCCAGCGTCTTGTGTTTCCTGGTGTGGAGATTTTGCAGGAAGGAAAAATGGGATCTCAGAAATACATCACTTCCCATATTCCTCCTCAGGGTTGATTTCTTTTTCTGTAACAAAGCTTCAAACCCAGGCAAAAATCAGCTCTTCCTTCAGGATAATTATCACTTGGGCCCTTACAAGTTCTGGTAGGTGAGAGAAATCCTAGTACATCCTAATCCACTTTTGTTTATACCACTTTCCACTTTCTTTTTATTAACCTAATTGAATAGGTCAAAAGCGAGGAAGTAGCCAAAAAGCCCTTTAACTGAACATTCTAAGATGATTTGTGCCTTGTTTTCCCTTTTTCTCCATTTGAAACTAATTTCTTTGCCTCTCCTCTCTTTCTAAAATATTAAAGCAAAACCAAAACCCAAATATGAGATATACCAAAATATGGAGATAGTTTTGTTTTTTAAAAAAAGTTCAGGTTATTCAATATGAAGTCTCTGAAGATGATTACTTACATTGAATGACTTTTACCCTAGTTTAAATTTAAGGAAGATATTTGAACAGAAGAGGCTGTTGCAAGTTCCTCTGAAGTATTGGCATTTTTTCCAAAATACTCTGTGTCTCATATGAAAGGAAGCTGAAATACTATTAAACATTTAGTTTATGGATTTATTTATGACAGGAAATACATTCTTCCTTAGGGAACTAAACTATTCTGAAACAGTTGAATAATGTTGCTGAACTTGTCAGCTTCAAACAGAAGGCCAAGTATCCACACCCCATCTAAACTGGTCACTCAAATATAGCACAGCGTAATGACTCACTGTTTAGCACAGAATAATGACAACAGTTATGTGACAGAGTTTTTTAACTGGTGCATAAAACTGCAGACTTTGACTTTTCTTCTCAGAAGCGTGCATCTTAGAGGGAATAGGGGAAGAAAAGTAGAGAATTGCCATTAACAAATACACTTTCTTCGTAATCTTGCAGAGGAGATGCTGGCAGCTGCTTCTAAAAATCCCGTAACTGTGGATGACAGAGTATGGAGCCAGATCTGCATAAAGGTTAACATATCTACACAACTACCCAGTGGGGCTGAGAAAGATACTGTTCTCCATGAGACAACCCACAGGCAGCTCCTCTGGGACTCTGTGCAGGGCTCTGCTTGCAGTCCAGGGTCAGAAAAGACAAGGAGTACTAAGGTGTTCTTCCTTGCAATACGGAAAAGCTTTGGGTCAGGAGGCTCTTTCCTGCAGTGAGCATAATCCTTCCAGCAAAATTATATTAAAGGAGCAAGATAACAAGAGGAGAGCTACGCCCTATAAATGTGTAACAGAAGGTATGCAATATAAAAGAGTGCATGCAGCTCAGCTCCATTTTTTTTGTGTGGTTTTTTTTTTATTTCCAGTGCAACTTATCCAAAACTATTGGAGACAAAGAAGAGGGGAGAAGGAGGACGTGGGATGAGACCCTTTCTTCAGTCATTTACTCCAGCCTGCATCAGAGTGAAAGAAGAGGGAGCTATGCTAGCACTGGCACCTAGCACATGAATGCCCAAGTTGCATTATCCAGGAGGATGTATTACTTCTGCACACTGGAGGTTTCCTGGAGGCATAACACCATCTCTTGCTTCTAGGGGAGGGTCAGATCAAAGGCGGAGGCAGATTTGCCCTATTCACTGCTAAAAAATGCAATTTATGGCACATTATTGCCCCAGATAAAGTAAAACATTTGGATTAGGGGACTTCACTGTTTGGACTCTTGGAAGAGAGACAGAAAATGAAGGGACGTCTGTGATGTAATGGTGTTTCTGAAACAACAGTATTGCTCAGTGTAGAAAAGACAATGTACACAATTGAGCCAACAATAAAAATAAATATCACTAGCACTGGCCACAAGAGGCTTCCTTCATTTTAAAGCAGGCAGACCAAAAAGCAGGTGCAGACATCTTGACCACTGAAAGGAGAGGTAGATGCTGTAGCAACGCAGTGCAGGGCAGCAGCTGCCTGACAGCATCTCAACAGCTGGAAACACAGACACTCAGGTAGCAACCACCTCTGCACCTGTAAAGGGCAAGGCACTTTCCCCTCTACGTCCCACTCAGAGGCCTCTGGGATCACCTCTGCCTATTAACTCAGTGAGGTGGCAATTCAAGCTGAGCAGCGTTTTCTGTTCATGTTTATGTGGTCGGACTGCATAAAAGCCAACAAAGCACTATTTTTGTGCAAAATCTGTGTTTGTTTCTCAGTGTATTACTGCTTATCTTCTGTGAGCCCTTGTAGGTTTGTGTATTATCTTATACCACTACTTTTATTTAGGTTTTTTTGTAATGTTTTCTACCTCTTCTCCATCTCAGGAGATAAGAAAACCAGTCTTGTAGTTGATAGTGGAAACCTAACTTTTAATTTTTGTATGACAGGAAGACACATTGAGGGAAAAAAAGAACAGCTATTTAGGACTTAGGAGAAATAAAAGTTCAGCACCCAGCTACCCTGCGTTCCCTAGCCCAATCCTTTAAATATTAATGGATAGCTTTAAATTATATGGGTGTTTTTGAAATAGAAATAGAAAACAACACTAACATGATAATTCTGACTTTCTAAGGATTTTTGTCTATTGTTCCCTTTGTAAAGCTTTAACAACGTCAACCTCCTGAAATTCCTGTGTACACTACAGATTTAATTATTTATTCACCTGGTGGGTTGTGTTGCTGTTCTTGTCGTTATTGCTTTCTTTTTGTCTGAATAAAGACTCAGTGACACTAATAACAATAGGAAATTACTGCTTCAGCATGGAAGTTCTCCGCTGACTGTAACAGTCAAAACCAGAATGCAAAGTTTTGTCAGCTGCACAAAGGGCCCCAACCCAAGCCCAGGGGCAAAACAGTATCATAGGATATCTTCCATCCTAGACGACCAAGAATGCAGGGTTTTTTTCATAAAGGACACAACGTCAATGCTTTACTCTGTTTAACACCTTTTTTTTCCCAGGTGATTGTCCTAGTAACTAATCTATTAACTATACTAGAGCAAGTTTTTCTCTGATCACAAATTCACCAAAATACGGTAAATTTGCCTGATGAAAATGTGGCAAGACATTTCTATGGAAGTTTGAGGGTTTGATCATTCAGTGTTCTCAGTCAAAAAGTGTTTTCCACGGAAAATTCCCAACCAGCTCTACTACTAGCCAGACATCTGGAGTATTACTTGGAGGCGTTTGTGTCTGGAATGACTGCTGAACCGTGAGAATCAGACCACTGAGAGATGTCACACTGTGACCTCAAACCTAACCCCGCAGTCCAGCTGCACATCCTGTGGCCACAAATCCCATGCAGGAATCTAAATCTTGAAACTCTCACTGGTTTTCCCTGTGCATATATTTATATCACCTGGCGAAGAAAATGAAAGGATCTGCTCTCTGTGAGGCATGATGACAAAGTGACGAGCTAGGTGCAGCCATCATAGTAAGCTTTTGTCTGCCTCAAGGAACAGGACATGTGACTGAATTACAGAAGCATTTCTATACTCAGCTAAATCTAAATACTATGAGTCACAAAGAGCTGTGAACGTGTAGAAGTCACTGAGAACCAATAAACAATGGAAAAGTCCACAAGGTGCCCTGGGTACCTACCCTGGTTTCTGCAAGTATGCTTTATCTTTGCCATGGAGACAAGTATAGACAGAAAGGTGCTCGTGCTTCGTGCTCACAGTACACTAATGTCAGAGAAAGCATGGCATGAGAGGAGAACGGCCAGGTTCAAAGACAAAACCTCTTCTTAGTGATTCTCACAGTGTTAATTAGCTCTCAGCTTGTCTTTCAGGTCTCTTCCTCTCAGCAGTCAGAAACAGAACATCTTCATAGCATTCTAATTAATTAACTCAAATTGGGCTTACACTGGGTTGCCAATCCTGTTATGTCTCTGTCCCCTGCAATTGCACGCACAGCAGGCTGACCCTTACCCTGCGCAGGATCAAGCTCTGGTAGCTTTGAAATTTTACATTTATGATCTACTGCAGACTTTACCTAAGTACCTGATTAAAACAAGAAATGCATGTCACCTGAAAGAATAACCAACTCTTTGGGAAACTTCCTTCTTCAGTAGAATAAATATGAATCTAATTTTCAGACCGGCCTCTTCCAAAAAGCTGCTGTTGTGCACCCACTGGTCATATTAAACCCCACTTACCCTTGTTATTGCAACACATATGCAGTAACATTGTCATACAGTGGGTGTAACATATAACTGGATATGTCGAAGTCCCTTCAAAAGAACAGAAGTTGCAAATGATGACTGTGGTTTTGATTTTCTAAAGCAATTGATAAAGATTGTTATTAAAATCAGACAAAAAGAAGCACTTGAGTGAAAATGATTGGAGGGCTGAGGAAGGTCTGCATTTTCCCTTAGGGTAGCCTAACAAAACCTGCAATTTCCCAGATACCTGGGGAGACATCCTATGATACAGACCAGCTCCTCTCATTTTGCATCTCCAAAGGCACTGGGTCAACCTGAGGTATGGCATCATGAACCCTCCTGAAGTACAGGGAACCATCACAAGGGCTGAATTTTGCTTGCCATCTCCGAAGCATGCTCTCGAGAAAAAGTACCAAGCTTCTCCCTGAGACATGCAGCCCTGAATGCTCCCCAAAGGAGTTGTGCTGCCCTAATGTTAGTAAGCCTGTGAAACTAAGAACGCCTGTAACTGGCTCATTGGTCATTTTTATTAAAAAAGTTTCTTTATGCAAGTGTTTCTTCTTTGGAACTGCTTGGGATTTTTTCAACACGAGGAAATTTCTAATTTGAAGTTATCCAACTTGAAATAGGATATTATATACCTTCCAGAGTCTGATGTAGACATTAGGTACAAGGCGAAGTTGCTAGGAGACCACAGATGGAGCAAGGAGCATTGCAGTAACGCAGCAGCTTTTCACACAGCGCTGATGAGAACGCCTGCATCAGCACTCAGCCTTCCACAATTTAAAACAAAAGACAACTTTTTATGCTCACGTAAAGATGCACTAACCACTAAATTGTTATAAAACTAGGATGCCACAACCTAAATTAAAAGCAAGGCAAGAAACACTGAAAAGGATTATACAGACAACACTTGCTAAACTACTCTCCCTCATTCTGTGTTTGGGAATGTCTGCTTCATTTAGAAACTAAAAAAAAGCATATATTCAAGCCAACATTGACACTTTCACTCTGCTTGTGTTATTGGCCCAGGTGCCGTATTGCCATAATGCAAAGGGGAATACTTAATGAACCAGCAGAAGATGCTACGCACACTAGAATTCATTGCCCATATCCATGTTATTTAGAAAAGTGTGTCACTCTCACTGTGGACATGAGTCATTACAATCCACAATAAGGGTCTCTTCTGTTCCCTTACCTGAGACAGAGTTCATGCTTATTAAAATTTACTACTTGGCAACCAGACATTAGAGGTTTATCAAACTCAGGCTTTCATTGTTCCAGCCATCATAGAATCATAGAATCATCTAGGTTGGAAGGGACCTTTAAGATCATGGAGCCCAACCATCAACCTAACACTGCCAAGACCATGTCCCAAAGCACCACATCTACCCGCCTTTTAAATACCTCCAGGCATGGCGATTCCACCACTTCCCTGGGCAGCCTGTTCCAATGCTTGACAACCCTTTCAGTCAAGAAATTTTTCTAATATCCAATCTAAACGTCCCTTGGTGTAACTTGAGACCATTTCCTCTTGTCCTATCACTTGTTACCTGGGAGAAGAGACCAACCCCTGCCTCTCTACAACCTCTTTTCAGTTAGTTGTAGAGAGTGATAAGGTCTCCCCTCAGCCTTCTTCTCTCTAGACTAAACAACCCCAGTTCTCTCAGCCACTCCTCATAAAACTTGTTCTCTAGACCCCTCACCAACTTCATTGCCCTTCTCTTGACGTGCTCCAGCACCTCAATGTCTTTTGTGTAGTGAGGGGCCCAAAACTGAACACAGTATTTGAAGTTTGGTGTCACCAGTGCTGAGTAAAGGGAGAGAATAGCTTCCCTAGTTCTGCTCACCACACTGTTCCTGATACAGACTAGGATGCTGTTGGCCTTCTTGGTCACCTGGGCACATTGCCGGCTCATATTCAGGCAGCTGTTGACCAACACCCCCAGGTCCTTTTCTGCTGGGCAGCTTTCCAGCCACTCTTCCCCAAGCCTGTAGCGCTGCATGGGGTTGTTGTGACCCAAGTGCAGGACCCAGCACTTGACCTTGTTGAATCTCATACCATTGGCCTCGGACCAATACATTGGACCATCGGTCCAGCCTGTCCAGATCCTTCTGTAAAGCCATCCTACCCTCAAGCAGTTTGACACTCCCGCCCAACTTCGTGTCACCTGCAAACTTACTGGGGGTGCACTCGATCCTCTTGTCCAGGTCGTTGATAAAGATATTGAACAGAACTGTTCCCAGTACTGAGCCCTGGGGAATACACTTCTGACCAGCCACCAACTGGATTTAACTCCATTCACCACCACTCTTTGGGCCTGGCCATCCAGCCAGTTTTTTATCCAGTGAAGAGTATGCCCATCCAAGCCATGAGCAGTCAGTTTCTCCAGGAGAATGTTATGGGAAACAGTGTCAAAAGCTTTACTGAAGTCCAGGTAAACAACATCCACAGCCTTCCCCTCATCCACTTAGTGGGCCACCTTGTCATAGAAGGAGATCAAGTTTGTCAAGCAGGACCTGTCTTTCATGAACCCATGCTGATCATGACCCCAGGTATTTAAACAGACAACACAAACCAAAACTAATGCAGTTGCATTGCTGTAAAGTCACACAGCTTAGACATGCTACATAAATGGTTCTACTTGTAAAATATTATGTCACCTACATTGTATATATAGGAAGCTGAAGTATGGAAAGTCTGGATAACATCTACAATTCAAATGAAAAGGCTGTGACTGAACAAAGATTTGAACCTGTGTTTCAGTCTAGCTCCTTCCAGTGGGATCGTCCATCCTGAAAGCTCATTAGCCTGTTCACCCTTGAGGTAGGACTTACATTTCCTCAAATATTTCAGTATAAAGTAGACATTGAAAGCATGTCAGATGAATACAAACCAAAACAGACTTACTCTCTTCTATTTAAAGAGGGAACTACAGCAACAAGTGAGATGTAGCTGTTGACACTGCTGGTGTTTGAAATTACAGGAGGTTAATCCCACTCTTCATATGAAATGGTCCCTCTGCCATGCTGTTCTTCTTTCTGTAGCTGACAGATGAAGACAGGCTCTTGCGTTGATAGGGCTAATACCAGACTGCATTGTCTGAGTGCAGCTTAGTTTGGCAACACACATCTGGAAGTCAGAAGCTTCAAGTGCATCAAGCACTCTTTCTTGTTAATAAAGAAACAACTGATCTGCGGACCAGATTACATGCCTTGCAAATACAAGGTCATGTCTACCCCCCCGAGAATAAATTAATTAAAATTAAGCCAATATCAGCTAGAAATTTTTGGCACTAGTCTATTGAGATTATTGCATGAACTAGTCATTAGCAGGTGAGCAAAAAGAAAGGTGAGGTTATGTGTTTGCTTCAGTTTGTGATTACAGTATTTAGAGCCCTAATTCTCATCTTATTGTAACATATCCATTTGAAAGATACATGACATTTTTCTGCTGTAGAGGAACATATTTTAAAACATGTTTTGCATTACTGTGGCAGGGCCCAACCTTGATGTTTAGACAGGAATACCTGTATGCAACAAATCTACATAATTGTAGTTAATTTCAGCAGCTTCATGTAAATCGTTTACTTTTCCCTCGTGTGTTCCCAGTTCTGTATCTCTTCACAACTATATTAGGACCACCTTCATACACTATAAAAATAAGCAGGTAATCTTAGAGAATAACCTTTGGGGAAATCTCATTAGTCAAACCTAGGTATGTTCTGCCAGAGCAGCCCTTTTAACAATAAACTGAAAAGGAAGCCTTTCTGTTTCTTTGGGAGATACACTGCATATTAATTAATTAGGCAAGATTTGAAGCATGATAAAAAGTGATGCCACTGATAATATCCTACGGGTTTTAACACATCAAATGAGATCTGCATTGTGACCTTTAGAGATAAAGGTCCATGCTCTGGGGAATTCTTCTTACAGCACTATCTCTAGCTATTAAAATTAATGTACTTCCACTTTATTTAAAAAAAATGTAGTAAAATACGAAGCATATCCTAAATTCAAGTAACACTCACTTAAATGTAGGAGGCAATTTTAAATCAATATTTTCAAACTGCAGTCATAGGGTACTACATAATTAGTTGTTCAAAACCTAAATCAAACAGGACTAAAAAGTGTGTTGCTGAAAGGATATAAGTGTGTATCCAATTTTACATGCAAAAGTCCTTCTTTTGTACTAAGGCCTTAGCTCATGTAAAAGTAATGGGATTTTGCCTCAAATAGAACTGAGTTAAAAAAAAATCATACAGGGACGTGTAGCCTTCTCCATCACCCACAGGAGAACCATCAGCCCATTTTCTCTCACAAATACTTCTTCGGAAAAGAGCAGACTGTTACAACACTGATGATAGGATTTGTGGAGGCTGCTATAATATAGCTCACTCTCCCTTTCTGCAAAACAACATTTTTTCATTACCCTGCAAATCGCAGACTATTTGTGCAGGTATAAGGCATGCAGGCTCAGGGTTTCCATTCTGCTTATGCGTTTCTGCTGCCTCTGGCTCTGCTGGAAGTGTCAAATGCCTCAGTACGTGTCAGCTGCACGCCATGGTGCTCTCAGCACGCTATGAGCTCTGACTTGGGGCAGGAGCATCATCTGGATATAAACTAGACCTGCTTCGTGCACTTTGTCACCATCCTGAGGTCCATCACTGTTTACTGGACACACAAGCAGTGCTCTAAGGGGCAGATTGTTCATAAAGTGCAGATGTCTGTAACAAACAAGGTATTTTTGTGATTGCTGGAATGAATACTTTCAAATGATAACTGTGTACCCAGATAACAAACGTCATTTGATTGTTTGCTCATCCACTTTACAGGCAAAAATCTTATCCTAAATTCCCACTTATGTGATATGGTAATTTTTCATTCATTCATTCATTCATTCACTTTTTTTTCCTAACTTCCCAATTCTCTCTCTGAGACTGTAAGTATCATTCCATAAGATATCCGCTGCTATCACAGGGATTAACATTTCAAGCACTACAAAAAGTAAATATTTTTACTCTGGTGAATTCAGTCCTGAGATGACAACAAAATACATCCATCAAAGTAATTTAGAAAATATATATATATTCCATAAAGCATAATCATAAAGCCAGACATATCTAGTTGAGTATTCATCAAATAAAAAATGTTATATTTAATTGCTGTTAGGTTTCCCTAGAGCTGAAATCTCTCCAATCAGGACAACCCAAAAAGATTAGTAATGACTCTGTCTGAAAAAATGCCATCCTCCCAAGCAATTAGCCTCTTAAATGTGTATCGTATCAGTCACACCCCACAAACCTGGGGAATAACTTCTGAATTTGCGGTTTCCAGTGATGACCTCAGAGAGCTTAAACAAGATATATGCCTCCAGAAAACAAATCCCCTGCAAACACCAAGGAGGCTTTAGCACGTTTCCTCTTACTAGAAACACAATCAGCACAGAATAACTGTGCTGTAATTGTTAGCCTACTAACAGAAATCCAACTTCAAATAATTGTACTGTCATGCATTATATAAAGTGGCTGAGAATAATTTCTTGCTATTTAATCAAGGTTTATCAGCCAGTTTTGGCGGAAGAGAAAACAGAACACTGTTGTTTACTCCTGAGATGGGAAGGTCCTTTATTTTTAGGGAATATGTTTTGAAAAATTGTCTTGGACTTAGTGAAGTAATTGTCTTACTTTTTTAAAAATAGCTACTAGACTATCCTGAAGAATAAAGTCAGAATTTAGTCACAGCAACTCATGAAAGCTGTCAAAGATATCAAAATTTGGGTATGAGGAAAACTGCCCTCTGATTTCAAGTTTTTTTCAAATATTCAAATACTGATGTAGATTTTTCAATACAAGAAAACAAAAGCTGCGTCAGCATTCTATATTTAATACACTTGGCAAGGACTCAGGAAATGTGACTTGTGCTTGGTAACATGAATCATGGATAAGAATTAAGGTCAAAATGTAGTCAAAATACTGCACTTGATTTGCTATCCATGTCAACAGGACCAGCTCAAAGCAGCGACATTATAGTGCAATTTAATTCACTGTTTAGAAGTCAGGCCACTTATAAATGTCTTATAGCCCCTATTGTGTACTTCGTATCTAACGTTAATCAATATTTAAATATTTGAATGGCAAATATCAATTTTAAAATGTGTCATGCAGTAAGTCGTCTATAAGGCTTCTGAGCTGAGTCCACAGAAACTGTTACACAAAACTAGGGGTTCCTTAAACTTCAGGTAAATTATAGAACCATAGAATCCTGAGTTGGAAGAGACTCATGAGGATCATCAAGTCCACCTCCTGACTCCACACAGGGCAACCTAAAAGTTAAACCATATATCTAAGGGTGCTGTCCTAACACTTGAACACTGGCAGGCTTGGTGCCATGAGCACTTCCCTGGGGAGCTTGTTTCAGTGCTTGACCACTTTTTTCTAATATCCAATCTGAACTACCCCTGATACAGCTTTAAGACATCATTATGCACATGGAGCATTTGTTAATGGGAATCTGTGGCACGATAGGCACTTTCATATTTTTTTAAGTAAAAAACTGACAGCTAACAAAAATAGAGATCACTCTAGCCAATTCAACATTGTCTGGAAGATAAAGTCATGCCAATTCAATTTAGAAATAATACATATGTTTTTAACTGTGACAACCATTGACATAACCACTATGAAAACGTATGCGTTCTCTGCTATTTGTAGGAGGATTCATCTGATGAAGTGTAGAAGCTTACAGTATAGACATCTACATTTAGGCTAGGTCCATAGGCTTTCCTTACAGACAACTGAGAAAATACACATTTTTAGGGCATGATTCATCTCATCCTAGAGTAGGGACCAAAACTAGGACAAATTAAAGTAGACTTCTCCAAAAGTCCTTATTTGAATAGTTTTACAGGGTAGACACCCATATGAGGGGAATCCTAACAATATATTTAAAATCAAATCAAGGTGCCTCTATGAAAGATAAGCTTTTTAAAACACGATTTACCAGGTTAAGTAGAAAGGTAACAACAACATTCTATGGCTTTTGTCCCTCAGGAGGTGAGATTAGTTGATAACACTAATGAATAGAATAACTCATGCCCTGAAATCTATTACACCTAAAACTGAGGACAGGACAATTAACACCCACTGAGGAGCTCCTCAGTACCTCTACTTTCAGTTTAACTACGATGAACTGACTTTTTTCTTTTGAATTCTAAAGGAGGTTTATTAGCATTTTTAAAAAATATTTGGTTATTCTTAGTGGTTTATTCTATGCAAGCATTTTTTCTCTGCACTGTCTTTATAGTCTTTCTTATAGAGGCTTTCTAATTTTCTGAAAAATAATGACACTGGTCATGAAACAGTCACAAACTGTGACTCTTAGAGTAAAACATACACCCTCAAAATTTCCCTTTTCTACAATTACAGCAATAACACAGAAGAAAGTGAAAAGATGGAGAGGATCTGGGAGACAGCTCTCCCAGCATGTGACAGTGTAGCTAGAATGTATTAGTCGGCTACAGTCATTGGAAAAATAGAAATCATCAAACAATCTAGAAAATCTATTTTAACAGGACTAAATTCGTATCTGTTTGAAGCAGTCCTGTATCAAAATTGAAAATGCTATCTCTTCTGATGTCTTCAGACAATGCTTGTCTTTTAATGTTTATTCTGTGGTCAATGAATTATTTTTAAAAAGTTTATTCAAGACACATAGTCCAAGATACGTTTTCAGAAAGTTATTCTTTGGAAGATGTGGACATTTTTCAATAATCAAAATTAATATTTTATTTTGACATTTTAAAAAATTCATCACCAGCATCGATATCCAAAAATAAAAATACTTTCTCCATAACTCAATACATTTTTATTTGAATATTGTGTTGCCATATTTCATGGAATTTCTAGCTTGGTTGCCTTGTCCCTTCTGGGCAGAACAATTCATTTAGATTAAATCTCTCTTGATTCACCATACACAAAGAGTTCAAGGGATATAGTTCAATATATGACCTAACTAATAGATAGAGAAGAGTTGGCACTCAGAAGTATACAATTTTACTGCTCAAGGAGCATCACGGCAACATCCCTCAACATATTTTAAAAATTATTACCTCCTTTCTGTCAAGTTTTAAACCTTCTAAACAGGTCTTTCCATTTTTGGAAAAAAAAAAAAGTATTTTGGATGACACCCTTATTTTTTAATAGACATGAGGCATTGCAGTTTGTAAAGTGCATTTCAACCATGTTGTAAATCATGCCATGGAAAGTCTGCCTGGCCTTCTCACCCAGCTACATATGGCTTTCGTTATAGGCTTTAGACAGTGTTGAATAATTGTTCTACATAATCCCCCCACTTTCTTTGAAAAAAAAAAAAGGTTTGTATTATGGGAAGAACAATTTAACCAGAAACAGGAGTGAGTATACATAATGAAAACAATGTGTAATCTGACCCTTGAAAAAGCAAGGCACATATATACGTCAATGTTTTTTCTTAACTGCTGCATCTCCATTTTCTACCTAAACATTACCAATTCCAAATGCCAGCAGCTACAAGGTTGGTATAAGATCAAGAGAAGCAGAACAGCAGTGGAACTTTAAAATGGTACAAAAGGGCAAGTGTTTTTCCACCTCCTGCTACCTCCTGTACCAATCTAGGAGAAGGAACTGAAGTTGCGTGGGAAGGAAGCACATTAACACTGAGAAAGAGCAGGCACTCTACACATTCTTCTTTACACAGGTCAACAACTATTTAAAAATGAGGCATGTGGCCCCTTAGAGCTGCAGAACTCTGAGTGCCCCTACACTAGTGCTGAAGTTACAGGAGCTTACTTCTGAAGCGAATTTCCCAATTGCCATCGCATATTGAGCTTTGTCTTGTAGCATGGGGCAGTCCTGGATCATGTGAACTGTCTTCTCACACTAAACTGAATTGAAAGACGGGCTCCAGGAGTGCATCTAATGCCCTCCACCCACAAATAGGCATTCAATGCATATGACAAGGAGACAACTAGTCTGTGTGTTCTGCTGTGCTTAGGGAAGTATGGCATAGCTTGTTGATGGGCACAAGTGAAATATACATCCATTAAAAAGACGTATAAAGATATATTGATGCAATTGTAAATTCTCCTAGCAATAAACAAACTTCTACTGAGAGAATACAATAGAATTAATCAGGTCCATGTACCACTGAGTAGCTGAGAAGAAAGAACAAAGTGGTTACCTTAATAGGGCTCCCATCTGGAGTAAGAACCTCTTCTGAGAGCTCCATCATCTTCAGTGCCATCAGGGCAATGGCTTTAGCATGACTAAGGCTTTTCTTATGGAGCCCTGCTGCAACGCAGTATGCATCACCTATTGTTTCCACCTGCAGCAATCAGACAAATCTAATGTTAAAGTATGATAATGAGAAGAGATCCTTACCATTAGTTATCTGCAATCAAATAGCATTGCTTAAAAACGTGTGAGCAAAACATCCATAAAATAAGCAATTAGACAACGGAGAATAATTACCTGAGTTTGCAAACAGGTGCAGTCAAAATCTGACACATGATTGCATAATGGTTCATCACTATGAACTTTGGTTTATAACCAAAGATCGTTACATCTAGAACAGTGTATGCCATCAGCTGAGATACGACATTTTCCCATAGCAGTAATACAGAAAACTCTGTTTTCCTAAATGAGAAATTGCTTGCAGCTTTGCCACTATCCTGGCTGAGTTTGCTGTTGGGTAAGAATAGTGCTACATGATTATAATTTATTATTTGCTTTGTATATCAGGAAGAAAATTATAAAAAGCAAAATACCACCATAAAAAACAGTGGAGAATCTAACTTCTCATTTGCAGGTAGCTCTTCCTTCTACAGGGAGAATTTACACCTACATGCTATGGCTGCAGACTTCTGACTGCATCTGTCTGTTATTTTCAAATAAGAATTGTTGCCTCTCGTTACTATGCAGGCTACCCGACTGTGAATTCCCTACCTTCAGGCATCAATTTCAGCAGTCTGATCCCTCTGGTCTCTTCAGACAGGCCTTACCTCTCTCTTATCCTTGATTTTCTTTAAAGAAAGCTGTCCCTCAGGACGAAGTGGGAGCAAAAGAAATTACAGAAGCCCTCTGGTTCTGGGTAAAGGCAGTCCAAAAAACACTGAAGCCCTAGAGTTCTGCAGCTTTATTGACAGCATTGTGTTTTGCAGTCTGCTTGCCCACACATCTGCAACGTGCTCTGCACACAGGCCGTTAACACATGGCCAAGCAGACTCAGCCCCCTGAGATTACTTTGGGTTTTGCTGCATAACAAATCTGGCTTTCACCTTGCCCACAACACTACGGGAAGGCCAGAAGTGGCTTCAGCAAAGACTGAGGTGAGAAGAAAGCATGCACTGAGCAAGGAGTTATTCAGGGAATAAATACAGCTGATTCCTCTCTCTGCAGGGATCCTACTAATATTAGTAGACCTGGGCCTTCTCAGATTAATTTCTGGTCCCGATGAACAGAATTGGATATAGTATCTCAAAAAGTAAGTATTACATCTAAACGTACTCAGAGCATGAATCTACAACAGTGGTATAGGCAAATACTTCCCGCCATCAAACTTACAGAAGCAGA
>NW_009649846.1:1240817-1273195 GCF_000708025.1 Charadrius vociferus | reverse complement strand
TAGAAACTGAGTGTTTCTCATAAAGTGAGAACGGAGACAGCTGTTAGAGCTCCCTCGTCATTTTTGGAAGCTCCTAATAGCACTTGTATACAGAAAAAAAACATGCAGGAGCAATCAATACTGCTGTCTGCCTGCCTTTTTTACCCAAGCTATATCTCAGGATCTCTGTCCACAAGAAGCGGAGACTGCCAAGTCCCTTGCAGGAGAGGAGGTCATCTTTCCAAAGACAAATGGATGGGCAAGTATATTGCAATGGTTGGTGAAAAATGTAGAAACTCAGGAAGAAAACACACAAGCACAGTGAGAAAAAGTATCAGAAATTAAAAAGACACTCTGGACTGATTAGAAGTAAATGGAAAAAAATTCTCTAAATCAGAAGGAAGAATTAACAGAAATCCAAATAACTGCACATTGTCATCCTTAAAATTGTGGATGAACCTAGCCAGTTTGAATAGAAATAAAGGGATTACTAAAAGAGAGCTGAGTGTATGATGTCAAATACAAAAACGAAATACAAATTCTGCTCTTTGTTCAATGACTTAATTTCACAATGACTTTTCCACTAAAGTTAGTTGTAGTGCACCACTGTAAGCAAGTATAGATCTGGGACCATTACTGTTCCTGCAATCTTCAGGCAAACCTACTTATTTTGTTAGTATCTTCCCCTTCGGAAATTTCCCTAGCTGTGCAAACTAATTTAACAGCTAAATTCCACTCACTGAATGAGGAACATCATCAGAGTTGCATTGTACATATCTGTGTACCAGAAAAATGGAACTGACGTTGCCGCATGTTAATCTTAGTCTGAAAATAGAAAGTATAATAATACCATTGTAGGATACCCTTTAAAGTGCATATCCATGTGAAGTAGCTCTGACAGTAATACAGGGGAATGATTAAGACTGTTGAGACCGACCTGGTAGTTGAAACTGGATGTGATGAGTAACAATAAGGTTGTCTAATGATTTACCATTCTGCGACCCTGTTTTCAGTCACTACTAAGATTTTCCCTAACTAAGCATTTAAACTGAAATTTCCAAGCTGAGTAGCTCCAGTCCTCCTTCAAAATCAGATTTGGCAAATTTTCCAATTATCTGTGTCCTTTTTTCCCCCATCATTTTCTTAACAACCTCCAGGAGTTCTTATAGCTCCCTAATTCAGATTGTTCACAGCACTTTGATTTGGTCCTCTCATATAGAGTCATAGAATCATAGAATGGTTTGGGTTAGAAGGGACCTTCAAAGATCATCTAGTCCCCCCACCCCGCCATGGGTAGGGACATCTTTCACTAGATAAGGTTGCTCAAAGCCCTGTCCAACCTGACCTTGAACACTTCCAATGATGGGGCATCCACAACTTCTCTGGACAACCTGTTCCAGCGTCTCACCACCCTCACAGTAACAAAAAATTTTCCTCATCAGCCCTGAAGAGAAGGACCTGGGTGTGCTGATTGACAAGAAGCTCAACATGAGCCAGCAATGTGCAATCGCAGCCCAGAAGGCCAACCGTATCCTGGGTTGCATCAAAAGAAGTGTGGCCAGCAGGTCAAGGGAGGTGATTCTGCCCCACTACTCCACTCTGGTGAGACCCCACCTGGAGTACTGCATCCAGCTCTGGAGTCCCCAGCATAAGAAGGACATGGACCTGCTGGAGAGTGTCCAGAGGAGGGCCACGAGGATGATCCAAGGGCTGGAGCACCTCTCCTATGAGGAGAGGCTGAAAGAGTTGAGGATGTTCAGCCTGGAGAAGAGAAGGCCCCAGGGAGATTTTATTGCGGCCTTCCAGTACCTAAAGGGGGCGTACAGGAGAGCTGGGGAAGGACTTTTTACTAAAGCATGTAGCGATAGGGCGAGGGGAAATGGCTTTAAACTGGAAGAGGGCAGGTTTAGATTAAACATTAGGAAGAAGTTTTTCACTTTGTGGGTTGTAAGGCACCGGAACAGGTTGCCCAGAGAGGCTCTTGAGGTCCCATCCCTGGAGGTGTTCAAGGCCAGGCTGGACGTGGCCTTGGGCAACCTGGTCTAGTGGGAGGTGTCCCTACCCAAGGCAGGGGGGTTGGAACTCGATGATCTTCAAGGTACTTTCCAACCTAAACCATTCTATGATTCTATGATTATATCCAGTCTAAATCTACCCTCTTTCAGTTTAAAACTGTTGCTCCTTTTTCTGTCACTATAGACTTCAGTAAAATGTCTCTTTCCCATCTTTCTTATAAGTCCCCTTTATTAAAAGGCCACAAGTTCTCCCTGGAGCCTTCCTTTGCCAGGCTGAACAATCTCATCTCTCTCAGTATTTCTCCACAGGAGACTTCTGTCATTTTTATGGTCCTCCTCTAACCTGCTCTAACACGTCCATGTCTTTCTTGTACTGGGGACCCCAGAACTGGATGCAGTACAGTCTGGATGCACGTCGGATCTCACAAGAGCAGAGAGTAGAAGGGGAGAACTACGTCCCTTGACCAGCTGGCCACGCTTCTTTTTATTCAGCACAGGATACGGTTGGCTTTCTGGCTGTAAACATGCATTGCCAGCTCATGTCCAATTTTTCAATCACCAGCATCCCCAAGTCCTTCTCTGCAGGGCAGCTATCAATCAATTCATCCCCCAGTTTCTATTGATATTGGGGATTGTCCTGACCCAAGTGCAAGACCTTGCACTTGTCCTTGTTTAACTTCATGAGGCTATATGAGGACATTAAAGTAGAAACTGCAATGACAGTGACACATCGCACTTCAGAATTTCAGGGTGTCAGTGAGTCAGACGCTCATGGAGAAGAAGGGGATTTCTCTTATCTCAGCTGAGGAGCAATAATGGGACCAGAAAAACAAAAAGCACTACTCATAGCTCACTCCAACTATCTGCTGGGTAGATCCTGAAATCACTGTACACACCAGAGAGCAATTTACTCCATAAATATTCAAGAAAATGTCAATAGGATTAAGAGAAAAAGAAGATACTACTCAAGGTGGCTAAAAATAGCAGCATTCAGTTTGATGCTATGCAAGATGATGATACACAGTAATGAAACTTCACAGGCAATCTCTACCTTGTGACAAAATAAGCTCTGATTTTTTTTTACTTTGTAATGTGACTATTACAGTACATTACTAGGAGTATATTTGATTTTTATATCCTTCGTAGATACATATGCAGGAAAAGGTATTTTGCTATCTGTAAAAAAAAAATTTTGCCACTGTAAAACTGGAATACACTATCCTGCTTCTTTTAAAAAACAAAATATATTCTGTTTTGAAAATTTCAGCCATATTTGCATATGATTGACAGTTTCACCTTTATTAAGATTAAGTACTTTTTTGTTCTATTTAAACACTTGTTTCTTACTGCTCTTAATATTTCTAGCCATTCACTAACAGCCCGACCTACTCTTATTTAGTTTTCATCCATTTTGCTGATTTACACTGTGGTCAGCTTCACTGGAGCTTTCTTTAATTTGGAATTAAGATATAGTACCATAGAACAGAAGCAAGGTTGAACTTAGATTTCAAAATTAGACCAATCTATAAAAAATTAGGACATAATTTTTAGTCTTAATTAGCAAATGAAGAAGCCAGGAATCGTTGCAGCTGCTCACACTGCTATACAAAAGCCTCTCTAAAGCCTTCTATAACTCTACATCAAGTCATTGGAAATGTCCAGAAGATTTTCAGTCAGGCCCTCAAAAAATCAAAGGTTAAGAGTCATAATTATTTGAAGTAGTTGTGTGTACTCTCCAATTCAGAACAAGCTTCTTGGTAGATACCTTGAGACTACTGAATACTGTAGAGTGACAAAGCATAAGTCTTGCAGCAGGAAGCAAACAAAAATATCTTCTCCTTTTGGGAAGTCATTTTCTATGTACCCAGCCTCTGTTTGTCCTCAGTAGGTTCAGTATGTCTGTTTCAGACATGAACAGTACTTTTTATAGAAGCTGAGCTCTATAGTAGTTTTCTTATAGTCACTTATTCTTAATTCATACTGATTATAGGTGGACTATGACTAGTAGATGGATCGGATAGCCCAACAAGCAGAATATAATTTTTCCACTACTAATCTGTCCAGGGAACAGAGGTTAAAAGAATGTTCCCTGGAAAGCTCCAACAGGTTTTTTCTAACTACTATCGCTAAACCTTGCATTGTGTTTTGTTGCTTCACTGAGAAACTGAAAGTTGTACCTGAATGATGTTCCCCAGGTATAAAGTCAGGGTGTTGATTCAGTGACAGTTCAGAAAGGAAAATGTGGTTTATTGAAGTAACATCCCTGCTTCTGTATTCTTCCTTGTGAATGCATGAATGGGCACCAGTCATTAGGCATATGAACTTTTAGAAGTAAAGAAGGAACTTCATTTCACAGGCTTACACACACGGGTGGAAATATCATTTCGTAAGCAGATGATCTTCAAGGTACTTTCCAACCTAAACCATTCTATGATTCTATGATTATATCCAGTCTAAATCTACCCTCTTTCAGTTTAAAACTGTTGCTCCTTTTTCTGTCACTATAGACTTCAGTAAAATGTCTCTTTCCCATCTTTCTTATAAGTCCCCTTTATTAAAAGGCCACAAGTTCTCCCTGGAGCCTTCCTTTGCCAGGCTGAACAATCTCATCTCTCTCAGTATTTCTCCACAGGAGACTTCTGTCATTTTTATGGTCCTCCTCTAACCTGCTCTAACACGTCCATGTCTTTCTTGTACTGGGGACCCCAGAACTGGATGCAGTACAGTCTGGATGCACGTCGGATCTCACAAGAGCAGAGAGTAGAAGGGGAGAACTACGTCCCTTGACCAGCTGGCCACGCTTCTTTTTATTCAGCACAGGATACGGTTGGCTTTCTGGCTGTAAACATGCATTGCCAGCTCATGTCCAATTTTTCAATCACCAGCATCCCCAAGTCCTTCTCTGCAGGGCAGCTATCAATCAATTCATCCCCCAGTTTCTATTGATATTGGGGATTGTCCTGACCCAAGTGCAAGACCTTGCACTTGTCCTTGTTTAACTTCATGAGGCTATATGAGGACATTAAAGTAGAAACTGCAATGACAGTGACACATCGCACTTCAGAATTTCAGGGTGTCAGTGAGTCAGACGCTCATGGAGAAGAAGGGGATTTCTCTTATCTCAGCTGAGGAGCAATAATGGGACCAGAAAAACAAAAAGCACTACTCATAGCTCACTCCAACTATCTGCTGGGTAGATCCTGAAATCACTGTACACACCAGAGAGCAATTTACTCCATAAATATTCAAGAAAATGTCAATAGGATTAAGAGAAAAAGAAGATACTACTCAAGGTGGCTAAAAATAGCAGCATTCAGTTTGATGCTATGCAAGATGATGATACACAGTAATGAAACTTCACAGGCAATCTCTACCTTGTGACAAAATAAGCTCTGATTTTTTTTTACTTTGTAATGTGACTATTACAGTACATTACTAGGAGTATATTTGATTTTTATATCCTTCGTAGATACATATGCAGGAAAAGGTATTTTGCTATCTGTAAAAAAAAAATTTTGCCACTGTAAAACTGGAATACACTATCCTGCTTCTTTTAAAAAACAAAATATATTCTGTTTTGAAAATTTCAGCCATATTTGCATATGATTGACAGTTTCACCTTTATTAAGATTAAGTACTTTTTTGTTCTATTTAAACACTTGTTTCTTACTGCTCTTAATATTTCTAGCCATTCACTAACAGCCCGACCTACTCTTATTTAGTTTTCATCCATTTTGCTGATTTACACTGTGGTCAGCTTCACTGGAGCTTTCTTTAATTTGGAATTAAGATATAGTACCATAGAACAGAAGCAAGGTTGAACTTAGATTTCAAAATTAGACCAATCTATAAAAAATTAGGACATAATTTTTAGTCTTAATTAGCAAATGAAGAAGCCAGGAATCGTTGCAGCTGCTCACACTGCTATACAAAAGCCTCTCTAAAGCCTTCTATAACTCTACATCAAGTCATTGGAAATGTCCAGAAGATTTTCAGTCAGGCCCTCAAAAAATCAAAGGTTAAGAGTCATAATTATTTGAAGTAGTTGTGTGTACTCTCCAATTCAGAACAAGCTTCTTGGTAGATACCTTGAGACTACTGAATACTGTAGAGTGACAAAGCATAAGTCTTGCAGCAGGAAGCAAACAAAAATATCTTCTCCTTTTGGGAAGTCATTTTCTATGTACCCAGCCTCTGTTTGTCCTCAGTAGGTTCAGTATGTCTGTTTCAGACATGAACAGTACTTTTTATAGAAGCTGAGCTCTATAGTAGTTTTCTTATAGTCACTTATTCTTAATTCATACTGATTATAGGTGGACTATGACTAGTAGATGGATCGGATAGCCCAACAAGCAGAATATAATTTTTCCACTACTAATCTGTCCAGGGAACAGAGGTTAAAAGAATGTTCCCTGGAAAGCTCCAACAGGTTTTTTCTAACTACTATCGCTAAACCTTGCATTGTGTTTTGTTGCTTCACTGAGAAACTGAAAGTTGTACCTGAATGATGTTCCCCAGGTATAAAGTCAGGGTGTTGATTCAGTGACAGTTCAGAAAGGAAAATGTGGTTTATTGAAGTAACATCCCTGCTTCTGTATTCTTCCTTGTGAATGCATGAATGGGCACCAGTCATTAGGCATATGAACTTTTAGAAGTAAAGAAGGAACTTCATTTCACAGGCTTACACACACGGGTGGAAATATCATTTCGTAAGCAAAACCTGTAAAGGCACGTCTAAAGATTTTAATCTAAAATATTCAGGAATCCCAACAATCTAAGGACTCTCACTAACACCTTTTTTCAAAGCACATCTTGGGAATAAACATAAAATTGTAATCATGGGGGTCACTCTTGTGGCAATTCTAATCTGAAATTCCTACAGCAATCAGAAATATTAAAATCAGTGAAAGAAGTAGCTGGAGGGAGAATTGGCTCTAGTTTTAGTCCTCTCTTTCTCTGCAGGTTTCTTGTAAAAACCTAATAGATAATTTGTATTATAACTGTTACAGTGGAGTACTCATCACTTTTTTTTTAATCTAAGAGCCATAAAGAAGAGTGTGTGTGTGGTTTGTTCCTATTTTAATGCATTAAATTATGTCAAGATGGCTTCTTTGCTTCAGATTAAAACTAAATATGTACAAAAGAATGGATCTGAAACTTCAAAAATCGCTGTCTTCTTTCAGGAAGAAAATCTACCCTTAACAGATCCTTCACCTTCCTCTGAAGGGTACTTGTGTGCTATTGTTCCTATCTCCTAAATACTCACAAGGCTGCATAGGTATTTATTATCTCACTCCCAAGACTTATAATATCTAGAACCCATCACCCTAAAATAATCTATGCCACTGTCTCTATCGACTGTTCAATGCTCTTTTGCAAAATAAATAAATAACTTGGAAATAAAAACTTGGATTGCCTTCAATATAGAGATAAACACAGTTAAAGTATTGTCTCTAACTCAATTGCATCTGTAAATAAAAATCCTTAATGCAGGTTGCACTAGTGATTTTAGTTTGAGTTGGCTGTGCTGCCAAGATAAAATTAACTCTCAATTAAAATTAACTTCTCAAGCCAAATCCATTCAAAAGATATTCATCCTTCAACACTTTCCTGATATATATATATCTGTATATACATATACACAGAAAGAAAAGATTATTTTTTTTCTTCACAAGGCACTGGAAAAAAAATTACAGCACAATTCAGAATGAAGAACTACAGGACACTCCTGGATACCTTAATGTTATACACAGGTGATCAAGTGAATGCAGGATTACTATGGAAAGTAAATACATAAGTAATGCATAATCATCCTTTGCTCAAGGATGCTCTTCCTTGAGAAAAGAAAACCTTTCAGTGGTACATGTATGAGGAAAAATATATTATCCTTTTCAAACTTTATTTGGTTTATTCATCTATATAACAGTATCACATGTTTAGACTTCAAAACTTGGGAAATATTTACAGCAAATTGCTTCGTTCTGGTGGGTGACACCACTAGATGGTATGAAAAGGTAATCCAAGTTTAATTTTTGCATTCATTTAATCCTTGTACTTCTTTGAGTGGGACAAATCCACTCAACAGTAACACAAACAAACTCAGAGGAAATGGCCACCAAGAGAGACTGGAGCAAAGGCATGCCCATTTTCTCCACTTACTTCCTCTTGGTCTTCTCCTGGTTTCAGCCGGGATAGAGATAATTCTTTCTAGCAGCTGGTATAGTGCTGTTTTCGATTTAGGATGAGAATAATTTTGATAGCACACAAATGTTTTTAGTTGTTGCTAAGCAGTCAAGGACTTTTTCAGCTTCCTATAGAAGTTGAAAGGGAGCATAGACAGGACAACTGACCCAAGCTGGCCAAAGCAACATTCCGTACCATAGACATCATGCTCAGTATACAAGTGGGGGTTGGCTGGGGGGCAGGGATTGCAGGATCGCTGCTTGGGATGAGCTGGGCAATCAATCACCGGCTGGTGAGCAATTGCTTTGCGTCACTCATTTTGTATATTCTTTTATCATTATTGTTGTTGTTATTATTATTATTGTTAGTTTCTCTTCTATTACTGTCCTATTAAACTGTCTTTATCTCAGTCTATGAGGGGTTTTTTCTCCCTCTTCTCCCTATCCCACTGAGGGAGGAGTGAATGACTGCATGGTCCTAGTTGCTGGCTGGGGTTAAACCATGACAGGTCTCTTAGTGGGAATGACAAAAAAGAGTGATGTAAGAGGTCCTCCAGCAGCTTTGTGGTCTTCCCTGATCTTAGACCCTGTGTCACAATTTAGCAAGGGACTTCAGAATATGCCAAGTTCTAATAGAGGAACTAAACATAGATATTGTTCAATCCTTTCCATGTCTTGATTTTTTATCCTTCTTTTTTAGAGTAACAGATATTTCTTCAAATTCAGTTGAGTTTCCAAACGCATCAAATCTTGCTCGTGGTCTCATGTGTTTCTGTTATTTTAAGCACTTGAAATATTTATTTCTGCTTAAGTAAGTATGTGTTCATAATAATTGTAATTTTAAGTTGGCAGGAAAACTTGGAATATTAAACAGTTTCTCTACGCTCCACACCCTGTTTACAGCCATAGTATATAAAGTGTATAAGCTATATTTAGCTGAAGAGAGGCTTATTACTAAACTGTTTCTTATCACTTATGAGCAATCTGCCAATAGCCTGAAACTCTCCTACTGCTGGAAGATATTCTATAAAGTTTCATTTTATAATATTGAAATAATAACAAACAGCAGTTGCAATGATATCAGTTTCCTCTTAAAGAGCTTGAGAGTGAAAAAAAACCCCACAACAGAAATAAGCAGCAGGGAAAGGGGTAATGGCTTAGCTAATTGCAGTTTAATGCTCTTCGCCTTCCTCGCTTTTCTCACTGAAAAAACTAACTTTCCTGGTCTGGGTGTGGTTTTTTTCCCTGCACAGAAGAGCATTATCCTCTATCTTAAAATACATGCCTCTCCTTTCACCTGTTGCCTATGCATGTTTCCCCTCTCCTACCCAAATACAGACACATTTTTCTAGGTGCATGCAATGTGTACTGATCAGTTAGCACCTTTCAAAATACAGTATGTAAAATAAACTAGATTTTCACTGAGTAAATATATCTGCCTTTTCTGAAAAAATCTATGCTTCTTTTCCATGTAACAACATTATTTGCACTCTCATTAAGCCTGAAGTTGATACCAAACTGGGGGGCATCAGTCAATTTGCAGGGCTGCCACCTAAGGAAAATGGACAGGGGGGATGAATTCGTTGACAGGAAACTCATGAAACTCAACAAGGACATGTGCAAAGTCCTGTCCCTAGGAAAGAATTTCCCTGGAACTGATACAGCCTGGGGCCAACATCCTGAGCAGCAGTTCTGCGGGAAAGACCCTGAGGGTCTTGGTGGGCAGCAACTGCCACATGGGCCAGCAGAGAGTCCTGGGAGCAAAGATGGCCAATGATAGCCTGGGCTGTACGAACAGGGACTGGGGGAAGTGGTTATCACTCCCTGCTCAGCACTCAGCACACCACACCTAGATACCCTGTTCAGTTTTGGGCCCCTCAGTACAAAACAGAGATTGATAAACTGGATCCAGCTCAGTGGGGAGCCACCGAGACAGTGGGGCTGGAGAACCTGCCCTGTGAGGAGAGGCTGGGGGAGCTGGCCTTGTTCAGCCTGAAGCATAGGTGGCTTCTGGGGACCTAAGAGCAGCCTCTCGTGCCTGTGGGAGGTCCTCAAGGAGACAGGTGAGTTCTTCACCATGGTGCAGGGTGGGAGGGCAAGAAGCAACAATGACATCAGCATCCTTATGGATAGGATTTCTGAGAAGAGGGGAAAGCCTCTGAAACTTATTGACTACGAGATCTTACTCAGATAAAAAGAATTTTGCAAGTTTTTTATAGAACAAACAGTTCTGGAGACTGGGGATTTTCATAGATGCTTCAGCAAATACAGTGATAAAGAACATAATCCTTGTATTTTAGGGAATAAATCTTAAAATGAAAATGCTAGAAAGAAGTCTGCCATATGTATCTGACATTTTGTATGTAGCTCAGGGGGCTTCTTGTACTTCTTCAAGTACCCACGTTCAATACTGTCAAACATGGACCATCATAATGCACTAGTTATGGCCGTTTCTACTAAAATCCAAACATCAACTATATGGTACTCCCTGTCCCCCAATATATCTATTAGCAATACTGATAATTAGATGAAATTTCAATTCTCCTCATGTTTTCTGTCTCCCCCGATATTTAGACAATTGAGGTCAAACTGCAGCCTCTGATTTTTCCCTTTAGTACTGTATCTTTTAATTCCAGGAAGAAAAATCTGCTACGTAAATTACACTGGAAAAACTGAAGCTGAAAATTATCCACACTTGCTGAACTTTTCGTTATGTAGTATTTAAGCTGCCCAAGGAAACATTAAAGTATTGGCATTTTTTTTTTAGTATTATTCTTTCTCCTCCATTGGCAATAATGAAATGTTTTCATTTTTTCTGATTCGTGACCTATATTCCTATGGAAGGGAGGGGAGGGGAGGGGAGGGGAAGAGAGGAGAGGAGAGGAGAGGAGAGGAGAGGAGAGGAGAGGAGAGGAGAGGAGAGGAAGAAAGGAAACAAATTTTGCAAAAAAGTTATTTTTTCTGAATATTTTATTAAAGATAACTTTACTGCTCAGCTGAGCCACAGAGTTGCATTGTTTGGAGCTGCAACACTGCAGTTTCCCTGGTGATCACCCAGCAGATTACTGTTCTCTGAAATGCCAGCTTTTCTTTATCTTTCTCTAATGATCATCAGTAAAATTACCACCTCAGTTTCTTTGGTTGATGAAATGTTGTTAATATTTCTCTTCTTAGCTAAAAGTGAACAGAATCAGCACCAATGTTAAGGACCCTTGAATACTCCATTGCCTCTTACAGTCAATCCCACATTTTACTGATTGTTTCAATGGCAGTGAGCAATATATAGTTTTTTGGATGACAATCATCATATCCATTTTCAAAAGTCAGGGAAACTCAAGCTTTGAATTAATCAGTAAAGCATTCTAAGAGACCCTATTGAGAGACAGCACAACAGTCATGCTCGGTGGCAATGGGAGTTATTCCAGTGCCAATATAACAAAAAGCAATTAAATTAGGAAAGAAATAACTTCGGTTGATGTTGACTGTATGACAAAAATGAAAATGCAGTGAAACTTCATTTTACTCAATCAAAATACACTCTATGCATTAAACAACATAGCATGTCATCAAACTATATTAGCTTAATGCCATGTTATGTTCTTTCATTTTAATTGATACGATGATCATGTTAAACATTAAATAACTGTAAAAGTACACCACATGAAAAGTAGATGGCAAAGGCAGGCAAGAAGCAATATTTCAAGCACATAGGCTGCAAGTTGATAAGATGTAGAATACATGGGTGAGATTCGTCTCACCTAACCAGAGACACCTCTGATATAGTAATTTGAATATGAGTCATTCATTCTCAATTCTCTTTAAAATCAATGAACTGAAATGGGAACTCTAGCAGTCATCTGACCTGTGCTAAGCATCTCCTTCAGGAAAAGATGAATCTCACACCAAAAAGGATTCACAATTTCCCTATAAAATCATACATTTCTCTGTCAACTATGAGGATAGTCTAGATGACTAGTTCTATGTTATAAATAGTATAGTTTCACCTCTGCTTCAGTACTACAAAAGAGAAAAGTCTAACAAGACCATGTGAAGAGGCAGAAGGGCAGACTGAACATGGAAGGACATGGAGGTAGGTGAATTTTAGAAGTAGGACAGAGCAAGTTCTGGGAAAACAAATAGTCTTTTGGGAGAGCTGATCTTTAGACAGACAGATGAACCAGTGGGAAACCTTTCTGCACTCCATATGTCAGTTTCCTTTCCACTCTTAGAGATAAATCCAGGCTCAGAACAGCTTTTATAGGAGACGATGAAGTTTAAGCAATTCTTATGATTACATTAGCAACAAAATCAATGAATTCTAGCTTATTAATTTGGTTTTGATTTTAGTGTAGTTGCTTAAGGAGCATAGTCAGGGTATGTCCCTGGTTGTCTCTTAGTCAAGTAGGTCCATATATACTCCTCAGCCTCGACTTACTGGAGCACATCTTAGCTTCCTGCACACCTAGGCTGCATTTCCATGGCAGCATATAAATACTTAAGGAGGTGGTTTCTTAAGTCTCATCCCAGCATGAAGCCAGGATTCAGGATGGGAATGCACCTGAAACTGGAAGCTGAGAAGTGTTCTCAGGTACTGCAATAAAGAGCCATGCCTTCCCAAAATTTTCATTATGTCGTTTATCCACATTTCATGCTGCCTGTAAGACTGAACTATAGTACCTCAACAGTATATATTTCTTTTATGAAAGCAGAAGTGTCTTCCCTCTAAAGCAATACAGCAAAAATCATCCTTAAGATGAAATTCTTGCAAGTATAACTCTATAAGAAACCTTTGAAGATATTAGTATCTCCCAATGGGCTTTTCTTTCATCTGTTTTCTGCCCCAAGTTGTACAGCAGGCAAATTAGGAAAAAGCCATGCTATATGGCAAAGTGGTGCTTCACACTTACCATCTGGGTTTCATTATACCTGTCCATGACTTCTAGTTCAGCAGCAAACAGGATATCTTTTAACTGGTATGGGACAAAGACTGAAGAAAAGGGAGATTCTCTCCATTCTAGTTTTATATTAAGTCAGCAATCTCAGCACTCAACACAGGCAGCAATTTATTTAATATCCATATTCTACCTCAAGACATCATTGACATCTCCCGTATTTCCTTCTACCCAAATCCTTCTCCCAGATATATCTCTGCAAATCTGTAATAAACTTAGAACATTGTCATTCAGGATGGGACTCACACTACCCAGCCTCTGTCATGCAAAAATTAAGCCTCTAATTTAAGCTACTCAGCTGTACCTTTCCATGGTCTCTGAAGAGAAAAATGACCTTCCAGGGAATGATATATTCCATCCTGAATTCTGAAAACCTCATTTTTTACCCATTTACTACAGCAGGACCCAAATATCTGGATCTTTCCTTAATGGCCTGTTTCCATGCCCAGACTGTCATTTGATATGCAAGACCCCTCCCATGTTGTCATCAGAATAATTTTTCTGAGAAATCGCTGAAAACCAGGTTTACATGGGCCACGATGGCAACAGACTGGGAAGGCTTAGTTTGTGAAACCCTCAGAAGACTCTAGGTGAGCTGTTATCTTCTCATGCATCACTCACCGCATACCTTTGAAAGTGCGCTACAGAGTACATGTTCCTGCTCCCATAAAGTCCCCCAAAACAGGAAAAAGATTGTGTAAGTGTGTTGACTGCTAGTGCTAAGACACTGTTTGTCAGCACAACAGCAAGATCCTGTTTAGTTCAAAAAATCCTGTATCTTGGTATGCATATTTTGGCATGCAGATGACAGATGTTATTAATCATTAAGTGGGTGGAAGGGCAGACATGAAGTATTTTGGGCAGCTTATGGCAGAAGGACTTGAACAAGTCACTTAATCTAAAATACAGATTCTAAGGAAAGAAATGTCAAAGAAACATGCTGGAGAGAAACTAGATAGGTTATTCCTCTGAGACGTGAAGTGTGTGCGTGTGCGCTCTTTCTCCAGAGGTGGTGTAAGTGCAGTTCAGGAAAGCCTCCACTGAGCATGGCCTGAGTATACTTGATCCGAAGGTAGTTTCGAGATCTACATTTCTGTCTACATAACAAAAAGTGAATACTGACCTTTTTCAGATTAATAAAAACCTGTTTGTTTTCTTGATGTCAAGTGAATATAAATTAAAGCCTAGTTCTGTTTGCATTTTGAAGCATTCTATATGTTTTTCCATTGCACAGATTTGGCAGCTTTGAAACAGTTGAATTGTGCGACACTGTGAAGCTTAACAACATCTGTCAACTTAAAATGCTTAGGTCTGCTGTGTTTTTTTTCCTAGAAATTAATTCTACATGTTGGATAAAACATTATTTACAGATTCCAAAAACCTCTGGGATACTGTAAAAAAACTCCTATTTTTTAAAGGTTTTAAAATTTTTCAAGATAGGATTTGAGAATAAGACTGTCTTCAAATGGACACAAGAATCTCCTTCAGTTTCTACCTTTGTTTTTGGTTCTCTTAGCTTCTGTCTCTCAACTTTTCAAAATTAACTCCTAAGCAGTGAAATCCTGTGTCTAAGTTTCAGGGTAACTCTGCAATGCTTTTATGCAGAAATAGTTTTTGGACTGCTTTTGGAAATAGTTCAGTGTATGGAAAACCCTGCCCATGTGATCAGGAATGAATTCCATGTGTCCACCTATGAAGTTCAGAAATCTGTTTACCTGGTAAAGCTCATTTTTTTAAAGAAATGTCTTACTACAAATCCCAGCTCCTTTCCTGAGAGCCTAATTATGAAGCAATTGCTCTTACCAAGCCTGAGGGCTTTTTATTTTTAGTGAGTTTAATGATGCTACATGCTGGCAAGTTCAGGAGCATTTTGCAGGAAGAGCTGTATCCGAACTCTTTCTATAGCACCTACTTAGCAGTCTTAAGCATAAATCTTTCAGTAACCAATATATGGAGGAACTCTTTCATCTACACATTAATTCAGAGTGATGTTTTCTTTACAAAAGGAAAAGAGACTAAGAGTACTTGCTGTGTAGACTTATTATCTAGTATTTTAAAAGGGTTTATTTCACCAGTTAAAATAGAGACATGCTAGAAGACTTACAGTTTACATGATGTCAACATTAGGCTTGCACACAACAGTCATGGAGTATGAAAGTCATAGTGCATAAGTGATTTCTCTCTCCTGTAGGCAAGTATGAAATTGCAAGAATCACATCAAATATGTTGGGTGAATAGCGAGTTTCCTGGCTGGCATTCTGCCTTAAGTGAGGTAGTTGCAATGTAAAAGTAAAGAACTGTTTAACAAAATAAGCCAATATTAAAATAATCATGCATAACTTAAGATACACATTTCAGTTTAATGTGACTGCCCTTCTCCAGATGTAAGAGTCGTATTAATTTGCTATAGGTATCCCTGGTATTAAAACTACTAATGAACAACACCCTGCTCAAAGTTACATAAGCTTTAATTTCTGTCTTGAAATTCATATGTCAGCAAATTTCTCTTAACTTACCTAAGTATCCTCCATATTAGTTTAAATCATTTAAGAAATTAAGGTACAGTTATGAATGCTATTTGCAGGAATGAAAATGCTGCATCTTGGCATGCTCAGGTATATGAAGGGCCAGTCATATGTTGTCACAGTTGTGCTACGTATCCTCTAGATCTGACACAATACTGGACTGTTTAAATGGAAATAGCCTAGGCTGATGGAAACTGAAATCAATTTTCTCCAATCCCTCAGAGGGACTAAAATTTAGAAGGTGCAAAAACGTGACACAAGAAAACAAAGGACTGAAGTATTAATGGTAGGTTTTACAAAATAGTATCAAGGAGATGTGTAGCCTGCAACAGGGCACGTTGTCAGTCATGGTTCCTGTCCAGCCAGATAGTATCTCTGGGCTTGGCCCTCATTATGGAGCAGGGACCCCCAAAGGAGGATACTCTTCTGGGTCCTGTCCAAATAAAAAGTCAGAATATGGCCAGGGTTCACACACAAACTGAGGACTTGGGAAGCACTCCCAGGACCTGCAAGTTGGACATAGCCTCTAAGGCTCCCAAGCAGCTTGATAGAAATGGAGCGGGACACTTATAAACAAATGCGTGCTTTTCAGACAAGAAAAAAGTGGCAGGAGGGACACAAAAGAGAAAAAGAGAAGGAAATATATACAAGCACAGTATTCCTGAAGAAGAAATTATATACAGAAGCAGAAGTCCTAGGCTCTTTAGAGGATTCTTGGCTGATGAATTGCCTAAAGCAGGGGAACATGCACAGAAGTTTTAGTGCTTTGTGCAGGTCTGTATGTTTGTAAAGTAAAGAATAACTCTTCTGGAGCCTGCATGTCTGACTTCATTTGCACATCTCCCTTAAGACAAAAAGTGTAAATCCTCCACAAAGCTGCAGAAAAATACATGCTTAAAGTAATGGGAAGTCTTAAAATATCCTGGAGCACTTGAGTGGTGATACACCAGATCTGCAGGGAAAATTCAAGGAATCTTTTGTGTTTCTTTTTTTTTTTTTTTTTTAACTTAACCCAAGAACACTTCTGAGTTCCCCAAAAAAGATGCCACAGCTTTGCCCTGACTTCATACTGGAGTAAGACACACCTGTGTGCCAGCAAATCCACACACAGCCAGAGAGTTCAAGGAGAAAGTCAGTGCTACAGCCTCCTCAGAGCAACAAAAAGAAGGTGGTTCCTCTGGTGGGACCTGAACAGAGCAGCACGATGAAGGGTTGCTCTACCAGGCTGGGTGGCACTACGGAGAGAGAGTTTCTGGGCAATGGAAATTTTCCTCTATTACCCATTTTTTTCTATTACCCATTCAAAACCCACTGACTTTAAACTAACCGGAAGAAGCAACACATAGTACATGAGTAATCCCCAAAACTGCACCTGCACCTATTAATCTTAAAAAAAACCCCATATATTACAGTATTTTATGCATATCACATTGCTCATACAAGAGTATCAGTATCATTTACATGCTTTAAGTGTATTTCATAGTAATATTCATTCTGCAGATGTCTAAGCTGAAGTTTAAACACTTTGAAAACTTCTCAAAATGGTCGTGTTGCACTGAACTTACAAGGTTAAAACTGAAGAAGTGATAGAAGACAAAAATAGTGGCCATAGATTTTACATGAAAACTTAGAGACTATGGTTTTTAACTTATGAAACATAAAGCTTGGAAAACCTCAAAATAGTCTGAAGGTCATGACCCCTGTCATTGCAGTATTCTTTAGTCATTATAGTACTGAGAGTAAGCTTAAGAACATATATATGAATATGCACAAATACCAGTTCTGAAGGAGGTGTAGTCATAGCATTGAGAAAGTACTGGTATTTTCTGTAAAATAAATACCGATTTCTGCAACTTAAACTACCAATATAAAAATGTGAAGTGATATTTTTAGAAAATGTGAGTTTAAAATTAGGTTCCTAAAAGCACTATATCACAACCTCAATATAAACAACATTTTTCAGAACTGATTAGTCTCGAATGACTGCAGAGGAGTCCAGACTTCCCACCCTCAGGTCTTTACAACATGCAAAAATTAAGGCTCTAGCCAGAGTTAGGTGTATAAAATCAGAAAATGAAGATCTGACATACTAACTGCATAATTCAGAAAAAAAATAAAATAATATCATTCAGTGTAAAGTAATTCAAATAATGTTGCCAGGAATAATAGCCAAAGAGAACCCCAAGGAAGCTAGTAAAGGAATTTGAGGCATGTGTGTGGCAGCACTCAGAGAGAGTGTCAGTTTAGCCTAATAATGAAACCAAAAAGAAAGCAGAAATTCACATAACAAAGGTGTGAATTCTAACTATAAAATTAACCTGTGGAATTACATTGTCTTACTCGATAAATATGCAATAAACTTTCAATTAAAATTTTTACAACAAAAGTCTCACAAATAAATTCTGGCAGCTGGCAATGGTTAATTTTTGAAAGCATTTAGGACTCTCTGCTTAGACACGGGAAGTGGCACTCAGCACTTCACAGAAAGTGAAGTTTAGTGTTAGGGAAAAATCTGTAAATGCCTTCAAGGACAAATGCTGCACTGTCCAGAGAAAGGACAACAAAACTAACACCTATGGGAGCAGGCCAGGTTCTGCTCTATTTGGCCTGGCGTTACCCAGCCAGCGTATATCACCATCCAGCCAGGGCATGCACGGCCAGTAAAACAGCCACAGTACACGCTGCCTGTACTCCATGCAGTAGTTAAAGGGGAAGGGAGGGAAATGGGGTTGTTTCAGAAAGGAAACCAAGGAGAAAAGAGCTGAGAAAGCAGGCCTACACAGGCAAAAGGACTCAACAAGAAAAAATATGGAAAATGATCCTACATCAATGACATCACTGGGAGGGAGAAACAGAAGCTGCAGGAATCTTAAGCAGGGAAGATTTCAGTCTGCAGGGTTAAGTTTTAAATGCCACCAGCCATGGCTGCAGCGTATCTAAGTAGCTTATTTGATAAAGAGATGGCTTAGCTGGAGCATCGTTTCCAGCTTTGCTCAGAAACAACAGGAATTCAGATACAGACAAAAACAGGTTAAAACAAAGACAGTCAGGCCTCCCAATGTATCTTTTACCCAAAGTAATTGCTTCCAAAATTTACTAAGATCTCTCTCCCATTACTTCTGCTCCTGGAGTCCATGTTTCTACTTTTATGTCCACAGACACCAGCTTACCAAGCATCTGCATCTACATTGCTTTGATTTGCACTCCTTGACAGCATCTTTTTCTCCCATTCCTCAATGCCAAGCCAAATATAATTAGCTGAGAAAGTCAGTAGCACCAGTTTCTAAATGCATTGCTAGGTCTGAGTTCTCTCACATCCTCTTCCTTCTGTGATTACCCCAAGCGTGTCCCTCTTGATCTTTTCATCAAGGCCATATGTAAGCAGATTCTTTCTAAAGTTTCACTCTCTAAAACACAGATTCTTCCAGACTGCTAAAACTGTCACCCAGGCTTGTGTCACCATGCATCTCAATTACTGCAGTGTTCTCCCTCAGCCTCGACAAATGTAATCTGTCATTTCTGGTATCCATTCAAAATGCTGTTGTGAAGTTCATTATCTGAGCGCATCATCTGCCTGTGTCATTTTTTTTTTAGCTACTTACTTTCATTTCTAAGAAATTTCAACGTGTAATTCATCCCCCTTCAGCCCTCTCCGAGCATTTCTTACTCTGTATCCCATAGCTCATTATGTTTGTGCTCTGTCTGACTTGTTAAATGCAAAGATTTTTGTTCTTCTTTCTGTGCCATACTTTTCTGTAAACATCCCTGAATGAATAGCAAGAGACAATTGAAAATATTATGTTCATTGTCTGAGTCCAAGATCAGAAGCACCAAGGTTCTGAATTCCAAATGCTGTAACAGTAAAGCTGGGTGAATAACTTACAGCATGGAATTTATTTAATGAATTTTGATTAATTTTCTGTTTACAAAACGGTGAAATTGGTATTCAGAAGTACTCACGAAATGATCTTTGCAAATTATTCTTGCCGTGTTGCTTAAAAACAAGCAAATGTGAAAATTGATCTGTTTTGATGTATATATAGGTTACATGATAAATTTCAATAGCCTAGTTACAGGAATATATCTTAGAGGCAGGCTGTAGGTACAAATACTGGTGATTACATATCTAAAATTCACTGCCTGACAATACCTTCTAAAATTGTAGTTGTTGTGGTGGTGATCATTCCTAGCAATAAACTTGGCTTCCAGAATATCATCTAAAACAAATGAAAAAGATATAAACACACAAGCTATTTTTATTTTTAAATGCAAATGCTTTTTAAAAGGAATTTTCATTTTATTTTTAAGCCTGATTCTCTAAGGAAAAGAAAAAGGGTTCATTGCCTGAGTTTTGTCTTTCTGCAATGTTCAACTGAGTCATTTTCACTTAACCCCACAGTACCTTTTTTATACTTCTAGTTAAGAAACAAATGAAAAAAAGATTTGGGGAGAGAAAAAAAAAAGGTACATACAGCTCCACAATAGCCACAGTGCACACTGTGGAGATGTAGAGATGCTCAGGGGACATGGGAGTAGGGAGTTGTAGGAAAACCCAGGATGAAAGAATCTGAGAAAAAAATGGCTATATTAAAGCAGCAACAGTGGAGAAAAGGTGTTAGAGGTGTAAGACATCCTTCTATAGAAAATTAGGTTTTGTTTATTCCCCTGCTCATATATTTACATGTGGTTCTTAACTTTCTGGAGTGTTTATTCCTTTTCTGAATGCATAAATCTTATCTTGCCTATCTCAGCAGCCGTCATCTTATTTCACAGGTCAGGACAGTATTTCCATAAAATAATTTCTTTCTACCTAAAGTGGCACAAAGCTAGGTGAAAGGCAGAAAGCCATGGTCTAAATGATATGATATTCATGACCTGTGTATAAATATTCCTTCTTAGCGTTCTCACAGGACTCAACCAACCTTCCTTCCAAACAGGTCATAGAGTTTTATAGACTTTACTTTCTATTCCCATGCAACCATAGTTTTCAACAAAGAATGTCCTGAATGCCTCAAAACAGCTAACTAAAATTAATCATCTGGGAAAACACTAACTACACCCATGTACCAGATACAGCATGTGAAACAGGGTCACTCGATATCACTCTTGACTGTGGGTTTGAAGTTCCTCAAATCCCGTTCTCAGAGCTGGCTCGAGATCCAGTGCAGCAACATCAGATTAATACAAATGGAGATGAAACTTCCAATATTTTCTGACAATATCACCATAACAATTTTCATATCAGGACTGGTACCTTCCATTGTAGTCCTCTCCCAACACAGCCTTTGGCTTCTGAGCATTAGTAATACAAACCCCTTGCCCAGGAGCACAAAACTTATTTACAGTGTGATCTTTTACTTTGGTATACTGTCCTACCAGCCTATACCATGTTCAGTTCTATCTGTGGTATGTACTGTAACTCTTCAGCCACAATTATTATTTAGGTGGGTAATTAACGTTTTTGGATGCCTTTTAAAGTGTATTAGAGGCTAAAAATGAAAGTGACAGCAGTCTTGTGAAACCCTTTTCTCTGTAGTCTATCAACAAATTCTATTTGAAACAGTTTGAAGACTGGTGATTTACTTTGCAAGCCTGGGGCACAAAATGAAGTCAATATATAATTTTACAATTTTTTTTTTCTTTGGTGCATTCAGTTATAAAAACAAATTTGGTCTGCTATCCTATCACAAAATTTAAAGTATTCCATATACAAAACATATTCTCTGTAGATTTCACAGGATAATTACACAGATATCTTAACTGCATTTATTAAATTCTACCTCCCTCTTTTTTCTCTCAAATACATACTGGACAACAAATTCACTGAAAAGCAGTGAAGGTGATGAAGTCTGTAACACCACCAACACATGTGACATATCCTTTTCTATAGAGCACTAAAGGCACATGGCACCCCAATGCCATGTCCCACTCATTCCGTTTACTATGAATGGACATCTGCTGTCCTCTTACTCATTTTCAATGGAAATATACCTCTCTTATAACACTTTTTTTAGCAAATGCTCTGCTCTTTATGGAAAATTTGAATTCTTTCAGAGGAAATATAAGTGCCTAAACCCTAAACTATTCAAGGTTCAGCTGAAACAGAAAGTATTTGAGTGCCTTCCAGGAGCTGCAGCTTGGGCTAGGATCATCACTGTGCACTACATCACCCTTAGGACGCTGTGGCTGATGTGTCACCTAAAGGAAACCAGGCTATAATACAGGAATACATTCTTATAGGAAAATGGGAATATGAGCATGTATTCCCATGGGCAAACTACAACAAAAGCTCAGTATCAAAGTGTTTGATTTTCAGTGGGCATATTTCAGATTTACTTTTGTCATGTGAAACAAAATTATTGCCTTTCCATTTTGATATGGAAGGTCTGTAATTTAGGAAGATGGCTACTGCGATTTTTTTCTATCTTAGTTTTGATTAGATTTTGCTAACTTAGGACTTGAGCTATTACCTTGTAGATGTCCAGAAATCCACACTGATGGTCAAACCGTGTGTAGAGTTCGTTCAGCATGCTGATGACCTGCATGGGTGTGCACTGCGCACAGATGGCAGTGAAGCCAACAATGTCCGAGAAGAGCATGGTGACATCATCAAACTTCCTGGCCTGAACCTGCTGCCCCTGCCACAACTGCTGAGCCACTTCTTCAGGGAAAATAGAAATAAGGAGATCTACTGTTTTCTTTTTCTCCTCTTCCAGGGCTTGGTGTGTGCATTCTAGCGTTGCCTTCAGCTTATCCATTCGTTTTTTCAAGCCATCCTGGGCCTTTGCTTGCTCCCCAACCAGTATGACATCACGAGTAGCATCATGGATAGGTATGTCCGAAAGATGGAGGCCTCGGCCCATCAGTTCATCGAGCTTGTCCACACAGGGGGAACCCAGAAACAAAATTGAATTTGATTCTGGCACATGAATCATTTGTCCTTTAATTTCCATCACCTGCAAAATAAAAATAGAATTTAGAAAAGGAAAAAGTAGCTGATAGATGTGGATCCCCATTCCTTTCCCCATCTTTCCTTTTCAGCTAAAATGATAAACATAAACCGTAGCCTTTTATACAGAAGCCTCTTCTGTTCATCTATTCAAGTAATGAGATTTAACATAGTCTCCTCACCAAGGTGAGTCAGAAAATAGCCTATACTGACACAAAAGTATTCCCAAATCAACTGGTGGATTCTATTTTACAACCACAATAACATGCATTTCTCAAAATGGTGTGTAAATAACGCTTCTAAATTTTGCTCCTGGAATGTACCTCACTTTAACAGCAAATTCCAGAATACCTCCTTCTCTGTTACTTAGATATAAATTATAAAAAGCACAACATTAAAGGGAAATGACAACTATCTGAAAGGAAGTGAAATGGTGAAGTAAGCTTCCATTGTTCTTCAGCGAAACAGCCACTAAGTCAAATGTGGTTATGTTATAGAGGAATCAAATAAGAATAGACATAAGAAAGAATTCCACAGAATAATGAATGTCACTGAAAAAGTGTACCAATGCTCCTGTTTACTATTTGCCTTCTCATACGTGCAGCCGAGTTGAAGGCTGACATTCTGTTAGAGTCTACATGAATCTCTATCACCAAGAAATCTGCAATTTGTATTTGCAGAATAGAAGAAGGAAATAGGAAAGGAGTAGCAGGTAGTTCGTCACACTGGCTTATAGATTTTCCATTTGCCTCTCAAATGGCTAGATGTTTTGAGTGCTGTCCAGTGGTTGATACAAATGAGGCCCTGGCTTGCTACCTCTTGCTCCATGATGGCAGTCAAGTACAAAACTACCATATTGAAATGGACATTGAAAACCAACTGTAATGATATATTTGACATTTGGAGCGACATACATTCTGATTTTTATTAGCTTATAAAAGTAACTGTCAAATACTGCAAACGCACATTTCTCACCTGAACATAGCATTTAAAAAACAAAACCAAGCAAACAGAAAACTAAGATGAACGTATTTTCTTTAAGCAGAAAATAATTAAAGCGGATAAACTGAATCTCTTTGTAAATACAGTCCACCCTAGCCTCTGCTATGAAAAACAATCATAGTTAATGTTTGCATTCCAGGACTGCAGAAGGAGCAGGGCAATACTCTGCTAGGTGATCTAAAAAAAACACAGTCTTTACCCCAAGGATCTCATAGTCCAAGCAGGCACAACACACAAACCTTGTGCATCTAAGCACAGTGTTAGGCACCAGAATGCCTTAAATCTGTATTTTTCTATTCCACACAATCCACTGAAATAAAAAGGTCTCCTCCAGTCACTCTTTCTTTCATCGTGTAGGCATTCCCTCACTCTCACATGATTCACTTTATCATTTAATCCTCCTTCCATCCATAATCCTCCCAAGCAAAATAGGAAAATCTCAGTCAGAGAATCCAGACGTGATTTAAGTGTCCAGAGGCCTGGAAGCTCCTGCTGAGCTTACAGCTACCCCTACATGGTACCTTCAGTATTTGGGGGCGATGTTGGGAAGCTCCTGTTTCTCTTAGGGATTTCTTATATCGGTAATATGCTGCAGTTGCAGATCCTGCTGTCAATATGGGGACTGAGCCTATCCTTTCCCCATGCCCCTCTGCCTCCATACCCGACTCTGCTAGCAACCCGACAGATGTAACTTCTGATGCCAGCCTGGGAAGTCAGCATATGAAAGTAAATAAAAGTAGTTAAAATTGTCAATTTTCCTAATTTATTTTCCTGCACACCTAATAATATTTACATTTCCAAGCCTTGTTTCCTCAGCTTTGTTCTGGGACAGTCATCTCTGTAAAAAAGCTAGTTAGCTACCTAGATGGGCAGATTTAATGCGCCAAGACTAATTGTTCTTTTTAATTTTTAAAACATATGGCTCGCTGCTCAAAGCATAAGGGAAATAGGTGCTTTCTTCATGCATGCAGCCTCACACTTTCAAAGGGCATGTACAAAACTGCTTTAACTCTGAAGTACAAATTGCCAAATGTGAAATGCATGGTATGGCATTTCTGAATTCTCTTCTTATTTTGCTCTCCTTTGCCAGGGAGTTTTTCTGTTTTCTGTTCCTAGAACTTCACCAGTGTGCAAAATAAATGTATCTCATATTCTTCCACTTCTCTCTTCCACCTCCAGGTGAAAACAGGGTGTCAGCTCAGGAAAAGAGAGTGTGACCACAGACCCTGGCTGAGCCCGCCTGGTCTGGGGGAGGACTGCTTGTCAGCAAGGGAAGGCACCTGGCCTTGGAGCCGTGTTTCTTCTGTTAACCTGCTGTGAGACTAGAAGAAAATTAATGCATCCCTCTGTGCTTCTGCTTCGCCTTTGTCAATTTGAGGTGTTAAACTCTTTGATGTGATTTCTGTCCCTGTGAATATATTGTGCCAACCTTCCCCGGGTGGATTCTTCTCAGGAAACACTGATTGAGTGAACAACGTACTAAACAGGCACTCTGGAGTCCTCTTCTCTGCTTCTGGGTAACCCCAGGCAAATTATCAACTCTGAGTGCTTATTTGGCCTTTCAGCACAGCAGGAACAATAATATTGACCGCCCTATAACACACTTTGAGATTTGTATGTGAGAAGCAATAGAAGACACAGCCAATCCTGTAAATGCCTAACTAATAATAACCTGTTCTTCTGCCCAAGTGATCTGACCCCCTGCTTCAACAAGGTTGAGGGTTTCTACTGCAATTTTAGAGACTTTTGCAAAGATATTCTCCCTACACAACCGCTCAGTTTCCTGAAAGTGTCAAAGGTTCGGTGCTGTTTTGACTTCATCCTCTGAATATCATTATCATTTGCTCTGCTTAACAGGAATTGTTGATGTTTCCTATCACTCCTTTCATGTTATAGTACTACTTCTGATGTCTTGGTCTCTCTTGATGACTGAGGGGTTTTTTTAGAAACTAGTCTGCTAGCCTCTTCAAGTTGCCAAATCAGGGAACTAGACAGCAGAAGCAAAGTTGCCCCAGTTTGCCTGGGGAGAAACACTCAGGTCTTGTAAAGCACAACAATAGAGAAGAGCTAAGACTGCATCATCTTCTCAGTTTTTGCAAAGCCCTTTCCTTTCCTTTCCAAAAAAGTTTTTGAGATGATTCAGGCTTTTTCTAGAGGGCTTCAGTCTGCAACTGTGATCCAGCTCTTTTCTTTGGACTTTCTTGCCTCTTATATCCTTCTCTTAAAGTATAACTGAATGAAATGAGGCATCAGATTTGCCTGAAGCTTGCCATAGCAAGCTCTGGGCATCTCCCCAGAGCTGGACTGCTTTACATCTAGACTGTAAGCCTACAGACAATCAGGATTACATTATCTATCTTTCTTGTAAGCAGGGAAAGACTGAAACATTTCTGTCATCAGTCGTATTTCGGTAATGCTACATTTCATTGCTTTCCTGTCTCTTTAATGTAGCATTAAAATGCCACATTCTCATGGAATAAAATGAGAATAATTCCACTGTTTTCAGAGGACATGCTCCTGATCTACAGTGGTATAAGAGAACGTTTGGAACTGAGCAAAAACACGTCATATATTATGGGATTGTGTTGCTGTGAAATGATGGGGCAGCCTAGGTAGCTATAGGATGAAAAACAAAAAAAAAAAACCCTATTGTTGAATTTCACTTTCAGTGCATAGAAAGGGGAGCAAACAGAAAAGGGCCTGCTTCTCAGGGACTCTTTCAGCCTCTCTCCCCAAAGGCCCACCCAGAGAACACTGACTGACTCTAAAGCTGCTGTTTGAGAACATGAGAGAGTCTCCCGCTGTGCTGTACACCAACAACTACTTCATTAGGTACACAATATCCAACACTCTGCAGGCGCTGGATGCATGCCACTCTAGGATTAACCATGGATCAAAAGCTTATGAATCAGATGTCAACTCCACCGCCTAGTCTTTAAGGAAAAGTGTGGGGAAAAGCCTCATTTGTTGCACTGATGGAAGACAATACTTCTCTGTACAAAGACGGGTGTTTTGGAATAGTGACTGAGAGTAGGTGTACACAACTTCTGGAAAATAGTAAGGGAAACATGAGACGGTATTTTTGAGAAAGAATTGGGGTTTTAAAAAAAAATCTTCTTCGTCATCAGGCCAGGTCATGAATTCTGCAGCCTATGCAATCCACAAATTTTAATGGAGCTGCTGCTTTGACTTTGATCAGTACATAATCCCCCTGAACTGTGATTACAGCCGCCGCCTTTTAGGTTTTTTTTTTTATTGGGAATGGGTTAGGAAACTTAAAGTGCTAGGCCACACTTTTGTAAACAGTTACACATCTATGCTTGACTTCATACAATGAACAACTTCAATGAGAATAAACAAAGCTGCTTCTTTCACAGGCCCATAATTATATAGAGGACTGAGAAGACTGGGGGAAAATCAGCTTATGACAAATCAACCTGGACACCATCATCACTTCAAGGTAGAAAGAAAATAACATAAGCTCAGTAAAAAAAAAACATCACTGCACACTGAGGATGAAAGTATAGAGTGACTTTTAAAAAGGTGAGCCAGCTGCTAGCTTAAATTTTAAAACAGTTGGATTCAGTTCACTGCATGTCCTATAGAATACATGGCAATATCTCAGCAACATTTACAGAAAGATATTGCGAAGTGTTTGAGCAGTTAGGGGCTTAGGGGATTTTGTGAGCACTGGACAAGGCAACAGGTCCCTTCCTGAAAGAAATGTAATGACTCTGCTTGTCATGTTTCCAGGTGACACATCTCGAAGAAGGGCTTCAAGTATGATGGAAGACACTGGAATTAAAAAAAAAACTCTTAAAGTGGGGAAATGGGCTAAAACCAGGACTCAAAAGAAGGGCAATGAATATGCTTAGGCAGAAAAAAATCAAATGCAAAAAATACAGGCAGGCTAACAGTTCCTAAGAAGATGGCCCAGAGTCTACAGAGTGGAACAGATGAATGTAAGCCAACAAGTTATGCTGTCATTATGAAAGAACACTCTATACAGGACTATGTAAACAAGAATATAGCTTGCAACACACAGGAAGTAATCCTTCTGCTCTGACCACCAGTGTTCAGACCCCAGACGGCCAAATCTGTTCCTCTTTAGTATAAAAAAGAGAAATTGGAGAGAATCTGATGAGGAGCAAGGAATGTGATGAAAGGCCTAGAAAGTATAACATATGAAAAATTTTGAAAAAAAATCGATGGTTTACCCCAAAGAAGAAAAATCTCAGAGTGGCGATATGAAACTTTTCAAATACATTAAGAACTGATGCAGAGGTCAGATTTTTCTACAAACCCAGTGGGAAAAGCTTTGCAGAAAAGGATCTGAGGGTCCTGGTGTACATCAAGTCAAACATGAGCCAGAAATGGGCCTCTGCATCAACAGCTAACAGTACTCTGGGCTCCATTAGGAGGAGTGCTGCAGCAGGTCAAGGGAAATGATCCTTCACCTCTGCTCAGCACTGGTGAGGCCACACCTGTAGTGGTGTGTCCAGTCCTGGGCTCCTCAGTACAAGAGAGACATGGACTTGCTGGAAGGTATCCACTGAATGGCCACAAAAATGATGAATGGACTGGAACATCTCTCCTATGAAGAAAGGCTGAGAGAGTTGGAACTGTTCAGCCTGGAGATGAGAAGGCTCAAGAGGATCTTATCCATGTATATAAATACTTGAAGGAAGGGTGCAAAGATGACGGAGGCAGGCTCTTTTCAGTGGTGCTGATAGACAGGACCAGGGGCAATGGGCACAAATTGAAACACAGGAAGTTCTCTCTGAACACCAGGAAACACTAGTTTTTACCGAGGATGACTGACCACTGGCACAGGCTGCCCAGGGAGGTTGTGGAGTATCCGTCCGTGGCCATATCCAAAGGCATCTGGACACAGTCCTGGGCAACAGGCTCTAGGTGGCCCTGCTTGAGCAGAGGTTTGAACCAGATGACCTGCAGAGGTCCCTTCCAACCTGAACCTTCTGTGACTGTAAAATGAACAAGAAGTAAAAGGCTCAAACTGGAAAAAATGCGTTTCACGTGGGATATTCTTCTACTCATAGGGTCAGTAAGAATGGAAACATCAAGTGGTGAGGAGCTGGGTTGTCCATTACTGGAGATTTGTGAGACCTGTCAAAGGTGATCAGTCTTGCTGGGAAGGAGAGGGATGAACCAGTGACTGAACAGAAATCCAGGTGGAAACAGGAAGGAGAGAGGTAGGAGGGTATCATTTTGTATTCAAATAAAAACTACATAACTTATTTCCAAGATAATTAATGCTGTGCAAGTGTGGATAATGTGTAATTCTTTGCTTCACTCAGTTTACAACTAAACTAGTTAATCCTTTTTTTACAGGAAACAACAGAAACAGGTGCTTCTAGAATAAAATTCATGGGATCTATGTGAGACGTCTACATCAGGCTCAGACGAATCATTTCCCATGTGCAGAAACACCTACATTTCTCTGTTGTAAAGGGAGCACAAGACTTGGACATAGATGCTTACACTAGTCATATGAGTCTACCCCCTATCAGAATAATTTTGCTTCATAGTAGTAAAGATATTCCTGTGTATTTAAAGACACGTAAATACCATTATATAAGTACATGGAAGGCAGTACAAGTATAAGTCCTCTATTGGTCTAACAGATTTCTATTTTAAACGCTCCAAATCTCAATTCAATTAGTTAAACAAAATCTTGACATGCCCGTAAAGTTAACTCTGCTCTGTGGTTGGTTGACCACCAACATAGGCAGAACATGACTGGGACCTTCAACAGAGAAAGAGGAACAGCCATTACAACCTCTCCAATACTCCAGCTCTGCCTGCAGAGTGGGGTAAGTCAGAGCCACAGACAGCAGAACTAACTGTGGAGAAAGATCCATGCAAATAAGAAAACTTTGCATTCAAATAAAAAGTCCTGATTCACTATCTTATGACAAAAAAAATCCAACATCTAAATTCAATATAAAAATCATAACAAATCACCAGCTTCCATTACACCTATGTTTAATTGACAAAGCTAAGAGAAATATATATCATCTCCACAGAAATGAAAAAATATTTTTTCAATTGATGCCTAATGCAATTGAATAAACTAGTCAGTGTCTGCTCAGCACAACTCAGGATGTGCTCGGGTTCTTGCGACAGTATAACTCTCAGCATTTGCTTACAAGTTTGGATTTCCAGCTCAATGCATTGTCAAAAGAACATTATTCCACACAGCAGCAAAGTGACTGTTAAAAATTTCTGGTTATTTATAGAAATCTCTGGAGTGTTACATAATGTGCAACAGTCTCCACACCAAAGTGAGCAAATGTAATATTTTCTGTACCTCGTAGATACCTCGCAAACATAGAATGGCAGCATGAATATTGCAGGGAACCCACCTTTAGGAAATCCAAAACTTTGGTGGTAATACATTCATGTTCTATAATGTAGAAGAGAGAGAGTCGTAACAAAAGAACCATTAAAATCCTTCAGTTGTAAACTTGGACCTCCAAAGCAATTTCTTGATATCACAAGCGTAAGAGTGTGGCAGATTAAAAGCAAACAAATTAGGGTTAGATAGGACCTTCTCCACATGAAGCCCAGGTATGCATGGCAAATCAAAGCATGGAGCCATCTGTAAGTAAATGTGAAAAGGGAAGATGGCTCTATCCTTTGCACATTACTCTGTCAAAGAAACTAGATAAACAAAAGGAAATGGTAGATTACACCTGAAAAGATCATGATGATTTACAATTTCTCCTTTTTGCTCCAAGACACAGAAATTGTATTTAAGATGGTACTCCAGACTGCTCCTTGGACAAGTCCAAGTTAAATCTAACCCTGAGGCATAAAAATAATGGGAAAATGATTCCTTCGAAGGAATCCCTTACTTCACAAGGTAGCAAAGAGCCATAACTCAACCCTATGTGTGCCTGAGTCAGTTCCCCTCATGGATGTTCCCAAGCAGAGGAGTGGGTGAACTCAACATGGCAGATGGGCAGAGCAGCCCGACAGGGTGCTGGTGCCAGGCTGCACAGCATGGAGGAACAAAAGACAGTTGCTAAAACAAGAGGAAGAAACTTCCCAGTGAAGTTTTTGGAGGAGTCGGGGCAGAGGAAAGAAAGAATCCATGAAAAAATGAAAATATGGTTTCAGTTCTTGACTCCTGGAGAGACATGTTGAGCCCACAGCTCCTGCCTCAAAAGCAGATCTGAGGGTCTGTACCACAGCCAGGACCCCAGCTGGATGGGTGTTTGTTGGGGTAAGCTCAACATACATAATGGTGAGTCTCTGGCTTGCCACTCTCTTTAATGGTGGCCAGGCTGGTCCTTGCCACATCAGCCTTTACACAGACAGCTCTGAACATGCTGAATTACAAGCAGAAAATTCCACTTCTGAATAGAAAATAATGTACCATCATTAAGTACCTTTGTCTGCTCGACTGCACCTTTGAAACCTTGTCTCTCTTTTCTTTTTTTGGAAATTATCTTACAAAGTAACATAATTACCCGCATCCAGAGCAAGGTAATGCTCAGCACATTCCACTAGACTCTATTTTACAAAAAGCCACAGCCTCTGCAGGGAACCTAGACGATTCCACGATTCTATGATACGTCTAATATAAATTAATAAGAATAATTTAAGATTGCCTTTAAGTTACATTTTGTTGTTTTAAAACAAACATGTAATTTTATTTTTACCTTTTGTTTACATCAAAACCCCAGCATCAAAGATCTTTCAATTTGTTTTAAACTATTTAACAAAAACTCTAAGAACAGTTGAGTTATGCAGCAGCAGTAGTAGCTCATTGAAAGGCAGTAAAGGATGAGCAAAATCCTTCCTATAGCTTAAAATTCATCCTGTTCCATACATCTAGACTTTCTTTTTCTTTTTTGGTGGTGCAGCTGCCATACAGCAGTGTGCAGTCATGCCACGGGAAAAAAATTACTAGGGGCTGAAACTCCTCTGGAGACCCTACTCTGAACTGAGCCCTTCTCTGCTTTGTGTTTTGTAAGCACACTGCATCACACCTTTGCTTTCCTACTGAGCTTACACTGCAACAGTCTTGACTTAACACTCAGCATAATGACACAAGTAAGATCACCAAGACTATCTATCTGGTTAAAAATAAATGCTACATATATACACGTGATCAAAACTCTAATTATCTCATGCCTGTAAAGACCTTTATATTGAAAAATATTATTTATCAGTTTGTTAAAGACAGATATTTTCATTTACTTCTATAAATGCCAACCAAGCAAGATTATGGAGTAATGTGCCAGTGCACTGAAGGCAGTGGAAAGGCTCCCATTTTCTATGGTATTGTTACTTTTTGGATTAGTTCCTACTATTTTCACCATAAGATTTGTGCAGGTGTACAAATCAGTCCTGTACCTAATCCTTCCACTAGCACTATTCAGCTCCTAACAAAAGCTGCTCGTTTGAAAATGATCTGTCCCAGCTGCCTGAGATGACCCGTGAGCAGAAAGTACTCTTAGTCATTCTGTGGTATTTCTTGCTAAGTATTTTTCTTTCCCAGACCCAGGTTAGTTTGTTTCTTTGTGGAAATTGTTTTTAGCAAAATGCAACGAAATGGTTAAATGAGAATATATGTTTATTCACAAGAACAGCAGGCAATGAGCAGCAGAAGCAGCTTTCCCCTTTGATCTGTGCAGAACAGATATATATAGCAACTATTAGGAGATGTGACATTTCATCACCAACCTAGGTATCTTAAAATTCCTGTGATTAAAAGATCTCTTAGCCCATGCACTAACTAGCTT
>NW_009649846.1:1210167-1240783 GCF_000708025.1 Charadrius vociferus | reverse complement strand
TATTTCATGTTCAGTACATAAATCTGCTCCAAAATCCTGCCAGCACCACACCAAGGAAACTGATTAGATGTGGAGTCCTCTGTTGGTATTTTTACTTTGTTTTTCTCTTTATTACCCCATATATCAAGTACTTTTGCAGCTTTGATAAAAGACTCTATCATTAGAATTTGAAATTGAGATTAATCAATTCTGATCTCTTGGTGCAGTATAATTTTTTCAGAACACCAGGAGAAGAAATTTCTTCTTTTCCCAGTCCAATCATTCTTAAGTTAGATATAATGAGAAAGCCATTCTACCTCTCACTGAAGTCACTGTAAATATATCTAGCTGTTTTTAGTGGGAACTGTACCAGGCCTTTAAAATTAAATTTTCTGTATTTTTCTTAAAAAGGCTGAATTCGTTTCAGAATGTTCAACACAATACATTACAGCATTAGGAGACCTTTAATCTGTAACTTTCTATTAACTACCATATTTAACATATACCAGTATGAGACAATCTTCATGTGGCGCCTCTTACAGGCCATGTTAAAGATCTGAACTTGGGAAGAATGCATTGGTCTAGTTTAGTAGTCTCAGGTTAAGAGTGTCATTTTTAACAAAATCCACAACCCACCAAGAAATGAAAGGCAAGCAAAAACACTTTAAAATATCTTTAACTTAATTTTAACTACAACATATATAGAGTGTGAGAGGGAACAGCCAGATGCAGAGAATATCTAACTACAACATATATAGAGTGTGAGAGCCAGATGCAGAGAATATTCACATTTCTGTATGCATTAAAATATCTGTTTAGCTTCCATTTTCTTCATTACAATTAATTCATTTTTCCTTGAAATGATAACAACAGAAATTAAAAGAATTAGGTGGGATATGGTATTTTAAAAACAAAACATGGTCTCTGTTACCTTGATTATTCTAGCACAAATTGAAGAAAGCAGTTAAAGGAAGTTGCTGCTATGACCCAGGCTGACAACAAGAGAGAAACATGGAGCTGTCCCCAAGGTCTTAGCTGCTGCCTGGGGGCCATCAAAGCCTGGAGGAAGGTTGGTCCTTCAAGTGCAAAGGGATGGGGCAAGTGTGAGCGTGGACGCAAATGCGAGACCCAGGTGCTACAGTGAAGAACAAGATCAGCCTAAAAATGTTGAGAACTGCTGCCTTAGGAAGCTCCCCACTCAGCTTGCAGATTTCTGTCCCTGGATACATCACAGGAGGTTTGCAAAACTGCTCAGTACTTGCTGTGTGTAGGCAGACTACCAGCCAGCGCAGGCTCAGGACTGCCCGAGCACAGTGCTCTGCCTGGAGTGAAGCACCCTGCTGGGAAGCAGAAAATATTTGCTCAGGCATAGCATGATGCTAACACAGCTACCTGGCTCTGGGATCAGGGCCAACTTACCCAGGACAGGCTGGGAGACTGAGCGGAGCTAATGAAAGCTGTCTGTACACACATTGACAGGACCAGCTTCATCTAATTTATGCAAATACTGACCTGCAGCTAATTTGGAGCTATGAATTCCCTAAGGGGCAGAGCACTTGATGAGCTCCCCAATTTTCAGCATTTTGATTCCTATGATTCTTTGAGTGTTAAAGCCTTTAAGCCTAAAATCCTGATTTCAAAAGTCAGTCTTAAGGATAAGATCTAGATGCCTTTCACAATTTAACACTTTACGTCTGTTCCCTCAGAGTCAGAAGCACTTTCCTTCTCACACAACAGTCCCCCATGCCATCAACTGGAAAGTTTTTAAACAGTTCCTGGAGTATTTTGTTGTAAATATACAAAACCAACAACAAACATAAACAAAACAAAACAAAACCAAACCCCAAACAAACCAAAAACATTATAAGAAGATCCTTCTGGGCCTAAGCATGTGAAAAATCGGAAAGGAATTCCTTCAGGAGCTAAAGTGATCCGCCACTGCTGAGAGCAGGGCACTGATTATATTACTGCTTCACATTCAGCGGCCTCATTTCATATCACATCTCAACAAAGGCGATTAAACCCAACTAACAGTCCTCTATCAGTGCTGTCTGATAGAAATATGAAGCTGTGTGTTATATTTGCAAAGGCAGTGGATAGTTACATAGAATCCTAGAATCATAGAATGGTTTGGGTTGGAAAGGACCTGAAAGATCATCTAGTTCCAAGCCCCCTGCCACAGGCAGGGACCCCTACCACCAGACCAAGTTGCTCAAAGCCCCATCCAGCCTGGCCTTGAACACCTCCAGGGATGGGGCACCAACAGCTTCGCTGGGCAACCTGCTCCAATGTCTCATCACACTGACAGTAAAGAATTTCTTCCTAATATCGAATGTAAATCTACCCTCTTTCAGTTTAAAACTGTTACCCCTCATCCTATCACTACACTCCCTGATAACCAGTCCCTCCCCATCTTTCTTGTAGGCCCCCTTTAGGTACTGGAAGGCCGCAATAAGGTCTCCATGGAGTCTTCTCTTCTCTAGGCTGAACAACCCCAATTCTATGAGCCTGGCATCATAGGAGAGGTGCTCCAGCCCTCTGATCATCTTCGTGGGCACTCCTCCAGACTCACTTCAACAGTTCCGTGTGCTTCTTATGTTGGGGGACCCAGAGCTGGATGCAGTACTCCAGGTGGTGTCTCACGAGAGTGGAGCAGAGGGGCAGAATCACCTCCCTTGACCTGCTGGCCATGCTACTTTTGATGTGGCCCAGGATACGGTTGGATTTCTTGGCTGTAAGCCCACATTGCCAGGTCATATTGAGTTTCTCATCCACCAACACCTCCATGTCCCTCTCCTCAGGGCTGCTCTCAATCCATTCTCCACCCAGTCTGTATTTGTGCATGGGATTGCCATGACCCATGTGCAGGGCCTTGCACTTGGCCATTTTGGAAGTTCGTGAGGCTTACAGAGGCCCACCTCTCAAGCCTGTCAAGGTCCCTCTTGGCATGGAGGGAAGGAGCTTTGTCTGACAAAAGTTTTCTGGACATACCCAGGCTAGATGCAGTGCTGTTGCTGCAAATGGAAGGGGCTGACGAGCCTCCTGCTCATCACATTGTTCAAAACCAACACCACATCCAAGGATGTTATTGTAGAAATACAGATCCCTAACACTGTCTTTAGCTGTAATTCAGCAGTATGTGTTTTGCAATGTCATAAGCAAGTTTCCCCCGGGGGCTGTCCCCTCCTCTTCTCAGTCCCTGCTGGGGTTATTAAGGACCCTGCCTGATGCTTGGTCATAGGAGGAGGGTGCTTTTCCTTCAATAGCTCCTGAAAGAAAAAGGACCCTGCCTAGAATCTCTCATGAAAAAGACCCCATGAGAAGAGCCTAAAAGAAACAGACTCTTTTAATGGAAATTAGTTTACCTTCGTTTTTCCAGTTTTTACCTGGAAATCTGCAGCCTCCCGTGGTGATTCACTGTCAGGCTAAGTTTTATTAAACACCTGTAGAACCTACTTCCTCTGGCATATGTGTTTTCTTTAGTTGCACTGCATTTTCATTATTTATTTGGGTTTTGCTTTACATGGCCTGTCATTGACTCATGTAAACTTAGGCTTATTTCATTTACATGCCCAGACACACTCATAAATACCCCCTTCAGCACAAGTCAGGATCTACTTGGACTCAACAAGCACTGAAACCAATGTTGGGCCTAATAAGACAGTTTTGTCTTAAATTATTTTGCACCAATACCAGATATTGCTAGAGTGCTGTAGTACACTGTAGTATGCAGACTTTTCCTACACATTTACACTGGAAATCCCATCCTCACTTGTGAGCATTATCCTTTTATGTTTCATGGCACTCAAACTAACACAAACACAAAAAATAGAAATCTTCCCCTAGTTTTCAAATATAATTTGCAATATTTGGCTAGACATAGTGTCCTCCAGAATGTTTAATTTTTATTATTTTATTATTTTTCATAATCTCTTACTAAAGTATTAAGAGTACACACAGCACTTTAAGCAATATTAAATGTTATATAGTGTCCTCCAGAATGTTTAATTTTTGTTAGTACACACAGCACTTTAAGCAATATCAAATGTTACTGCATTATCAAGGTGATGATTCTATGAAACAAAATTCTAACCCTCAAAATGACACTGGTTGATAGGCTGGAAATACAGAATATAGGACCTAAGCTTCTCATGCATGATCATATGATTTATTTATAAATTTAAGATAAGTAAAAATAACCCAATTCTCCCAAATAATGTATTCTTGCACAGTATTCCATCAGAAGAATAATCACCCCAAAAAAAGGGACAGTAAAATTTTGCAGTTCTTACTCACACTGCAACACCCTTTTGATTTAAATCAATAGGATTATTCACAGATCAGTTGATTTCTTTAAAAGGAGAAACTATTCTTGCATTCACTGAGGAAATGAGAGAAAATGAAGATGATGACCTAGCTTCAGGTAAGAGGAAATGGCACAGAAAAGCAGACTGACCACTGTCTATTTCTGTGTTAAGCCACAAATTCTCTCACAAGACAGTATGCTACCTTTTGTTTAAACAAGTTTTCCAACGGCTTTTAAAATGCATGAGTCTCCAGGAGGGACGCTCCTGAGCTGTAGCAATGAGAAGGCCTAATCTGAAGTCATCTGAAGTTAACAGGGAGGTTATTTTTGACAGCAACATGCTCTAGGACAGAGGGTTGGAAATGAGTGGAAAATCCCTCCCTTCTCAAATGATCAAAATACATTCATCGTTTATTGGAGAAAACAAAAGATTCTAGGTTATATCTACCGACATATACTACAAGTATACATTGCGTCAGTTTATTATAATAAATGGAAACAGTCTGGCATAAACAACTTTGATGACATTTGTGATTTGTCAGTCATAGCTAAACAGTGTAACTAGCCATTTTCCCCAATTTCTTCCCACGCATGTTTGTGAAAGGAAATAACACCCTTTGCTCAACAGGCAAGAAAATAAGGCATTGTTTACCAAAACTCATTTTGATGTATTAGTGACTTGTGAAAAGATGGAAGAATGAAATGTCTTTCCCTCCTTTCTGCGTTGGTTGATGGCCCCTCAGTGAATTTAAAACACCTTTGTATTTCACACATAATAACTCAACTGAAGTATGTTAAATGACCACAGATTACCAAGGCACTTCAATTACATTTAAATTCCCAGAATAAAAATCCTGACCTAGTGAAATAAATGACTAAACAGCCAACTTTACTGTGTAGAGAACTCCACAGCAGCTTCTTTTCTATGCTATGAAATTATATGCTATTTGAACATTGACGACAATATATAAAATACACCATCTCCACATATTGCAAAGGTTCACAGCATCTTAATGCTCGTATTTCACAGAAGTAGTTAACAATTGATGTCAACAGAAAAATTAAATCAAAGTTCATTCTGTGAAAGCTTTCCAGAGATCAGCTGCCATATGCCCAGACCTGTCCTGCTCACTTCAGTTCACCAGAAGCCTAAATTCTGCAGAGCTTGGTCAGATCTCTGAGTTTCATCTGTGTAAATCACCGCAGTCAGGAGAATTGTCTTGGATTCACACAAGAAGAAACGACAACAGCATCACTGTCTCACACTGCCTTAACATTTAACCTGTTATATCAGGACACTCTTGTTACACAAGTTAAAATTCCTGATCTTGTATTAAAATCAGATCATACAAGAAATGAAAAATTTTGGAAATGAGAGATTGTTCCAAATATTTTAGTTTGTAACAGAACAAATGTTCCAGAAATAACTCTAATGTTGAAGTTAATTAGTAAAACAACCTGCAAATTAATTTTCTGGAGTGAGACTTGAAATCTGGCAACATATCTGAGAAATATATTTTAAACTTCACTTCTTCTCATCTTTGGTGGCAGTTTCATATTCAAAGATGTTGTAGCCACACAGCTCCAGCAATGCTGACTTTAGCAAGCTCTTCAGTCCCCCTCAAATGCAGCTTCCCCTGAGATAAGACTGATACATGTATCCCAAATACTTAGAGAAAATAGTAACAGTAGCTGGTCAAAAATATCCTGGAAAAATATGTTTTTGTGTCAGGAAATGATGATTCAAGGAAAGCAAAATATTTCATGGGTATACTTTGATTAAACCAAAGGATAAACCGAAATATGTATCCACATGGATTCAAATTCAAAACTCTTCAATTCCATCATGAGTATAAAGTGGTAAAATTTAACATGAATGGCTTTATCTTTATGAAACACATAGTTTCAATCTTATTGAAAGAAAAATACTATATTCTAAAATTTATGTTTGTCTCCAAATTTTGAAAAAACAAGTTATAGTTTCAATTTTGGGAGAAAAAAAAATATGAAATGTCAGAATTCTCTCAGGTTAAAGAAGTTGAAGTTTTGATTATTTCTAATAAAGATAGGTAATTAAAAGATCACATTGTCTCTATGGGGCACTACACCCTGAGCTGTAATTAACAGAAACAGTTTCCTCTTCAGCAGTTACAGTCCAAAATGGTGGTAAACTGGTATTACTTGAAGGCATATCTCTTACTAAATACAGGCTAAGAAAATTGTATTTTCAGATATATCAATACTATCAGATTGAAATTAGGTTCAGGTTGTGAATATTTTAATTAAATGCATCTTTGTGATATTTGGGCCAACAAGAACAGAAATATCTCTTTCCTGGTGCACCACAGCAGACTTCTGAAAATTCATCTCAGATGAATTCTGGGCATTCCTTCCCACTGGATATTCTTTATGAAACCTAACTGGCATACTGCTAACAGAAACTTAGTTGTTTGCTTTGGCTATAGGATGCAAAACCAAAGTGATTTCCCCCTCTTCATTTTCATTTTGACCGCTGTACACCTACACAGGTAACATCAGACGATATTTTTCTTAGTTAGACCAGCAAATGTTACATGCCATGCTTTCTCATGCTGATGCTGCTGGGCTATTACTCTTGTTAAAAAGCCAATTCCAGAACAGCCTGTCTCTGGCAAGCTGTATCAGCTTCACACACTTTCTGACGAGCCAGGCTGAACTCCTGACACAGATGATTTTCCTATGCTTATTCATACATCAACCTTGGAATACAACATATTTTTTCTAAAAGAGGTTGATAATGTACTTTCGTACTGGCACTATGATAACACTACAATTACAGTACTAAATTTCCTGTATTAGACCAAACCACGGTCCTTCTACTCCCCTGCCTTCTGTCTGCTATTGACCAATACCAGACACCCCACACTAATTCGCCAGGGGTGCTGATGTATTTTCTGGGTGAGGAGAGGTGCTTGGGTTTATGGAGGTGGTTTTTTTTTTGGAGGTGGTATTTTGGTTCCGTTTGGGTGAGGTTTTTTGTTGTTGTTGCTTTGCGTATTTTTCTAAGAGCTATCTTGAGGAATTCTAAAAAGCTGCTAATTGAGGTGAGAAGGAAAAGATCAGGACTTCAAAATGACCTAGCTGGAAAGCCAAATACCCCATTATGGGATGCTAATGACAAAGTCACACTGGGAGCTCTGAGACAGCAAAACCAGAACTTGTCTCCCAATTAAGCAGCTTTGCTGTGAGAGGTTCACAGCTTTGCTTCAATGCAGGTAAATTTTGGTGTTCTTGTAATCTGGTTCTGATTTAGTCACTAATAGCTTTCCCTTTCTTATTAAACCAGATGGAGAACTCTTCGATGGTATTACTGTTGTTAGTCTTTGTTCAACCGGGAGAGTAAAGAGTTTTTACTCTGGCCCATAGCATTAGAGGTTTCCTAATGCCCTCAGAGAATCTAGTTTCATCTCTTTGGTTACTGAATTCTCCAGGTGATCTGAGGCCAATTTCCAAATATCTTCTCTCTCATTATCTCTGGCAATCAACAACAATCTGCTGTCTGTATCATCCGTCAAAAAAATCTTTAATCTGGAAAGCGAGCTTGCTTTTCTAACACTGCTCAGTCATCATACTTGTATCCAGCCTCCTTTGATTCTTTTTTCCTTCTTTCATATCATTCATAATGAATGGCAGCACTTAAACCTAACAAAATAAGACTAAGGACTAAGTAAGAGTAGCATTGCTAGTCTATATGCTGTAATCTCTTGAGATTTGATTTTAACATGATTTTTTTTTCTCTTCCTTTTTTATTTCTTCTTACTAAACTCTGGCTTTCTTCTTAAACTTTGACTAGTGATTTCAGGAAACATCATGTTCTTATTTTCAGTAGTACAAATTTAAAATAATGCCCACTGCAGTAATCCAATTTATTCCAAATGCGCAGCAGTGTAATAAAGCAGTATTTGATTTGTAGCTGCTTCCACGAATTGACTCTGTTGACTGCCACCAAACTTGATGCTTTTTCTTTTCTTTATGCAAAAGCCAAAGGAAAAGGTGGGGTTTTTGGCCAAGTTTAGTTTGATTTTCCTTAATCTTTCTTAAGTGCTCCAATGAATATAAATGTATTTCAGAGCTCTGATATTTTACAGGATTCTCCTTCTTCTTTCTACTTCCTATCACAGAACATGGAAAATCCTTTAATTTGATGGATCAGAGACTAAAACACACAAAATCTATTGGTTCTCTAGCCAGAGAGACCCAAAGCATTCTATGATTCTATTATTATTACAGTAAACTGTTCTGGATGTGTATTTCACACTTATATTCTTTGTAGAATTTCATTTCATGATTGAAATGTTCATAATAAGGTATATGAAAATAAAGACTAGAAATGAAATCTACTTCCTCCTTCTTCTCGGGGTACAAAGACTGCCTTATTCGTTTACAAAGAGAAGACAAAATTAATAAAATGGATTACTATTTCGAAAGAGTAAATATTTTTTTGTGTTTTAAATTATATAATCTGTTACATAATTTGGAGTCAGTTGCATTCATTTTCAGCAGGTATGAGTGTTTTATTTTGTTTTGCATGGAAGAGGAGCATTTTTCTTAAAAAAAATTGGAGTCAAAAAGGATTCAATACAATAGGAGATTCATCCTCATGTGGTTAGGAGTCCTTTCCTTTCAATCTTGGATGATTCAAGACTATATTTAATTTGTTTTCCTAATCTTCCAGCGTAATTCCTCCTTTTCTGGAACCTACGCAATACCAAGTGTAAACAGATACACTACTAAAATGTAGTTTCTGACGCAGATGTACAACCACATAACAAATCTAAACTTGGCTTGATCATCTTTTCTTGCTGTAGCTTTGCGTATCTTCCTAAAGCAGCCTCAGTAATTACTGACATCATGTGGCACAATTACGGACTTTGAATCAAAACAAAAGGCAGCAGATTGCAATAATTTTAGATGGTAATGAATCTAACATTAGATTATCAGAACTCTAATGAGAACCAAGGTGGTTTGAAATGGCATAGTCAAATCAGAATTAAATTTTGTTTTCCTTTTGTAAAGATGAATAATTTAAACTTCCTGAAAGTGTTATAATCTCTAAATGACAAGGTGTAATGGCTCTTGTCTCACAAATAACATATTAGACAGGACATACCTGCTTAATTTATGTTGCATGAATTCTTGGAACGTGTATACAGATGAAAGACAAACAGCTAAAATACATATATACAGAAAACTATAAAAGAGGAGTCAAACACATAAATCAGTGCCACCTTTAGCTATTTTGTGTGTCAGAACTTATGAGAACAAAATTATCTTTTTTCCACTTTTATTATTTGAATATATTCCAGATTTCTAAGCACAGTCTAAGCATGGTCCTTTCTTGTTTGGAAAAGCTGAAGCAAAAATAAATATGTCAAGGGTCATATAAAAAAATCCATGCCAAGTAAGTTCTTGGCTCTAAAGTGTAGTAACTCAGATCGCCTGAGAGCTCCCAGATTATCACGGCACCCATTCAAAATTGTTTTTCCACAAAATTAAACAATATAAAGGCTCCTTCCAAGATTTCATATTAAGATTCTCCCCTCTGTCTCAAAAAAAAACCCCTCCTTTACTGTTTTCTTATAACTATAGTAGAGAACATTTATCTCCACTACAACCTTTTCAAGCTAAAATCCCACCCTCAGTGCAACTATAAGCGTGTGAACTTCATCAGATTTTGCCTTTCTTTGATCTGTTATCTTCATATTCTTCACTTTCATTAACTATGAGTTGTCTAAGATTCAAATTATGCGTTTCTTGATCTTCTATCTATAGCACCTTGTGGGTGCTATAAATAATAAACAGCACCTTGTGTGCTTCTTACTTTAGGATCCAAACCTTCAAACAGTTACAATTCTGTCAGCAGTCACAACATCTAGGACAGTTAAGCAACAAAAAATGAGCGATGGATAGCAATACATGTCACTTCGTTGCTATTTTTAATTTACAGAATAAAAGATGAAAAGCCCCAGCCAAATAAAAACTTCTTTTTTCCATGATACTCTACCTTTCATATCTACTACAGACTATGATATATTGCATCTGTTTCCATACATAGACTGAAAAAGAAGTTAATACTGGGAAAATCTTATTGATAGAGCCAATTATATAGCACATTGCCTCACTAACAAGAAGCATGAAACCAACTGGGATAAATCCTTCTCTCATTTGTACTGATCTCCACAAAAATAAGCCCATTGAGTCAATGCAGTTACACCAGATTTACAGCACTGTGATTGAAAGCAGAACTCTTTACTGTGTTGGATGAGTGAAAGAGGATTTGGCAGGAGAAAAGACAATCATTAAGCAAATTCCAACTCTCTTCTTACTGAAGAAGTCTCTCTGACTTCAATGGAAATAGGATCAAGCCAGCATTCAAGCTCGATCAAACTGCTCTTTTTTAATCTAGTAATTATTGTCACGTTGTCTGGAAAAAAACAGCTATTAAAAGATTATAAATGTTCAAAGGGAAATTATAAAATATAATCTCTGCAGCCATAGAAAAGGAACTATTAATTTTCTTTAAATAAGTCTCTTTGAAAAATGACTAATGAAGAAAAAGAACTGCTAAAAGAACAAATACACTTTCTGTCGGATACTAATATTGTCGACATTTTTCCTCTTGGCTGAACTCTGAAGGTAAATTTGTACTTAGCAGACATAATAAAGCAAAAAATGAGAAATTATATCATTACTGTTAGCCAACCATGTCCAATTTCATACTAGTTTTCATCCAGCAGCATGTGCCCCTTAAATTAAAAAAATGAAGTTAATTTGGCACAGTCTGCAGCATGTCTTTTTCTCATAGGACAATGCTGAAGCTATCTATTCCATTAGCCAAGAGGTTTAAAAATCCAGAGACTGTTGCATTTGTAGTTCAAATTGAATAGCCAAATTAGGGAGTTAACATGCATGACAACATGGAGAATGTCTTTTAGTAGCCTGCCATTTACAGTACAGACTGCATGAAGGGCACTATATTAAAAAGTACATTCTGATTGTATTGTAACATCCCTTAGTTGTTCAGTTGTTACTGATTTACAGAACTAAATCAGGAAGTTGGTTTTAACCAGCATTTCCCTCCATTCTACCAAAAGTATAGCCTGAGAAGTGATCTACACAAAATCATTATCTCTGTTATCTCAATTATTATTGCTGATTAGCCAGAGAGAACCAAGAGCCAGCTCCAAAGAAAGGATTTAGACACCTAAAACAGGGCTTCAGCAGCTTTTTGGCATAAGCCCTAAGCTGCAACCTGAAAGGCATCAGTCACACAGTAGTCAGGGACACCTAAGGTCTCTGAGCATCTCCTTGCTGGCCCTAAACACACTGTAGGTGCCCGTGTACGTGCCCCAGAAGTGCTCCAGCTGGGCCTGTAGCAGCCAGCCTCCCACCTAAGATATAATGGAAGGCAACAAACAGCAAAGTCCAGCCTCCGTCTCTACAGAGTCTCATAGGGTGAATGCTCTTCAACTGCCCTGCTGTCATGGACAGCGTTGATTTCTCACTCACAGACACCCTTATTTAAAAAGGTAGCAGAGGAGGTTGTTATGCAGTGTTTTGCATTGTAGTTTAGCTGTACATACACTTGCCAGAAGAACAGATGTGGGCCCAAGCTCTCATCAGCCCATAGGTATTACATTCACATCTGTCTTTGGGAGAGGATTCTGTTTTCTAGATCCTATTCAGGCTTCGGGTCTTCTTGTCTTGCCCTGATTTATGCCCAGTTCCAGAAAGATGAGGCATTTCCAACGATTCCCTTGCAGTCTGCATTTCCTATTGCTTCACAGCAATGAAGGTCTCATTTTGGACTTCTCTCTGCCATCTCTTCCTGGGAGCCCAGGCACCTCTCCCAGGTCTGTTCTCAGCCCCCTTTGAGAATAGGGGGATGTATTACCTAAAAGTTAGATGTTTTGCTGCCTGTTCCTCTTTTGAGATCAGGCCTGGGTTTTTAGTCCTCTTCAGCAGCTCCGAGCAAGTCAGGGCTGGCTGGCAGACCCCACTTTGCCATGTCCCTGTGTGTGTGGCCAGCCCGCTCCCACAATGGAAGCGAGGGAACTCGCTCTGGGTGCCGGCTCTGCCCAATGCATTTTAGTCCTCTTCAGCAGCTCCGAGCAAGTCAGGGCTGGCTGGCAGACCCCACTTTGCCATGTCCCTGTGTGTGTGGCCAGCCCGCTCCCACAATGGAAGCGAGGGAACTCGCTCTGGGTGCCGGCTCTGCCCTCGCCTGAGCGGACAGCTGAGGAAATGCATTGCCAGCAATGGGACACACAACACAACATTGGGACATGTTTTTGGCAATGATACGCTCTTTTTAAACTCACTGATGTGCCAGTTATCATGATCCTGGGTGTGAGGTAAATAAAATAATATAAATAAATAATACCTGTTTCTAGCTGATAGATCTGCTAATTCCTCATACGAATAAATCTATATCCTCCTGAGAATGTCGCTCTTTTTTTCTGTTTGAGTCCCACCTGATTTTAATATGAATTTCTCCAGAGCTAATCAGGACAATTCATCAAACCGGGCTGTTATAACAGACAATTAAAAACCTTGGGTAACACTGCTTTTATGGTACATTTAACAAATGTATTTCAGTTTATCTCCTCTAAAAGAAAACTGATATTCCCACAGCTAACAATAAGGATTCATTATGACCTCTGCTACTCATATCAAGCCTAGATGGTTTTGTAATGGTATTATTGCAAAAATATATTTTTTTAAATGTCACCATTATTAGGATTTGCTGTGGAAGTGAAGTATGCTGCAAGTATGGGTCTCATTCTATTTGCTCTTTACAGAAAATGAAACATGCCAGGCTGACACTTACCAAACATGCTGCACTATTTGATTCTGTCATTAATAACATAGATTGACTAGTGATTTGAGCCTATCATTTGCCACTCATAACCGAAATTGTATTATATTTTCTGTAGGAAATAATTTAAACATGTTCTGATCTGTCCAGTTGATGAAAGAGTCAACACACCTCCTTTATGTACAAATATGTCTTTGGAGAGGAAATATTATTATCTGTGGTCAAATCCTTGAGTTTTTGTGCATTCATGGCAATTCATTGCTTTTCAGAGAACCATTTAAGCATATGCCAAGCTTCAAGCATGCACTTAAATCTAAGCCTGGAGAAAAGGAGGCTGAGGGGAGACCTTATCACTCTCTACAACTACCTGAAAGGAAGTTGTAGAGAGGTGGGCATTGGTCTCTTCTCACAAATTACAACGGATAGGACAAAAGCAAATGGCCTCAAGTTACACCAGGGGAGGTTTAGATTGGATATAAGGAAAAATTCTTCACCAAAAGGGTTGTCAAGCATTGGAACAGGCTGCCCAAGGAAGTGGTAGAATCACCATCCCTGGAGGTATTTAAAAGCCCTCTAGATATGGTGCTTAGAGACATGGTTTAGTGGTGGTTTTGGCAGTGTTAGGTTGATGGTTGGACTCGATGATCTTAAAGGTCCCTTCCAACCTAGACGATTCTATGATTCTATGATTCTAACTGGTCTACTGATGGACAGCATTACTTGACTGAAATCAATACTAGACTGAGGAAAAGCCAACCGAAGCAAATTAATGGATGTTCTGCCCTTAGAAAACACATTTTAAAGATCCAGCATGTTTAAAAAACTTTGTACAGCCTTCTTCTGTCAGTAAAGTATATCCAAACAGCATCAAGGAAGCCTTCAATTTTCATGAATTTCAGACTTGAATTTTAGATGATAACAAACATTGAAAAGCCATTGCTCAGTATCTTATTGGTTGAATTATGAAACAAATGTCATAGAAAGGGAACACATGTACTCTAATTTTAACAGAATACTGTTATTATGTTAAAAAATAGATTTATAATGGAACAAACACTTTTCTTAAAACACTAAGCTTGCTGCCAACGAGAAAAAAAAGATGTAGGCGAGTCTCAGAATCTTGCACTAAAACTGGGCTACTGTGAAGAAGTAAGACTTTGTAAAATTATAAATTAATGAAGGGAAAACAAACTGAAGGAGAAGTGACTTCCTTAAAAAAAAATAAAAATAAAACAACAAAACAGCTAATGGCCACCAAAAGAGGATAAAAAAGGAATAAGTAAAACTGACACTTCAATAATCATGGATATGACAAATCCCTGCTAACTACTCATTCGAATGCATGGTGAACTATCATCATCACAAGGTGTTACTTTATGTTACAGTAGTGTGCCATCTTATTATTTCACAGCGGAGCACCACTGTTTTCAGCATTGATAACTGGATGAATTTTGGGCTTACATACAAATAAGGATTTATACATCTAATAAGCATGGTGCCACAAAGCATGAAATGTAGGTATTACATTCACTGGCTGACACATTGCCATTAATAGCATTTGAGGTGCCCTGTAGTATCCCTCTTGGCTTCCTACTGCAGCTCCAAAAGAGCACAGGTCTCCCACACTTCCTGCCAGCCCTATGGGGGTTTCTCTTTTACTTTAGGGCATCTCAGTCATGCCAGATGACACAGTGTAGACAACTGAATCGAGCCCTGGGTGCCTGTTTTCCTTTATAACTACGTAGAGATATGGGTATGGTTCAAGAAGGTAACTGAAAACCTGTATGTTCAGCATGTACCCAGACTGCTAGAACAGTGATATATCTGAGATTTAAGATTTCTCCTATTTGCCAGTACTCCAGCAAGGTATTTTCAGGACTCGAACCTAACTCCTTACAGATTTTCTTTAAAGATCAGGGTTCATTTGAACTAACTTTCCTGCACCTTTCACATTGAGCCTGCACAGAAAAGAATGAAACATTCATATAGCTCATAGCACAATAATTAAGAGCAAAATGATTGAGTCGTTTAAATGTTTAAGTAAAATAGTAAATTCAGATGAGACATGTCTATTATAGTGTTTTAATTTGGATCAGGATCGCACTTCAGAAGCAAAGTCTGGCAGTGCAGCCTTAGAGAGCAGACGGCTCGCCCAGAGTTTCCCTGCTGAACTCCACGTTCCCAAGGGCAGCCAGCCCACAGGACCAGAGCCTGTTCACAGTAAAACCCACAGAAATACAAATCATATATGTGCCGAGTACTCAACAGCTACTGTTTTGCCCTCTAGGTCTGTTCCTAGTGCTCCGCAATGCTTGCTAGTGTAGAAACAGTCATCTCTCATTCCTGGGTCTGTTTCTCATCCAATGTTTATAAAAAGTAAAATTCATGAATAATCTTGGAAGCTAATTTCATGTATGCCAATCTGTCTGACATGCCCTTTTTGGCTTGCAATTTAGGGGACCTGAATTATTACAGCTTAAATTTATGCCAACCTGCTAGCATATGTACCTAAAGCTAACCTTGGAAACCAGCTATGAAATTGTCATGACCCCAATTCTTCCTTGCCTAGAAACTCAAGCAGTTATCTCATTCAAATGCTAAATGAATGCAGCACATTCCTGATAGACTGAATGTCACTTTACCCAGGTTTGAATGGCCATGAGTGATTTGCATCATTCCTGTTTGTCAAATAATCGCATTGTCAGTTGCCATTAGCAAGCGCTGCTTATCTATCACAAATACGTAACTGCTTCAGAAAATAAACCGTATCTGTGATCACAGTTTTCTATTTGTTTTACAACATAGACTACAGGTAGGATTTTCAAAACTATCTAAATTGTTTAGGAGCACAAGTCCTATGGAATATCAGTTCGGTCTTTGTTCTTAACAGCTTCTGAAAATGCTGTTGCATTGCCATACAGCATGTAGAGCTTGGTCCTTACCTCAAGTATCAGTCACACCATGTTCTACGTTTGCAAATAATAGAAGTAGTGGGTATTATCTCCTCAAAGTCAGCTAACTCTGCAATTTCTGAATTATAAATAAGTCCATTATAAAACTGGTATTCAGTATTTAATATTTCGGCCCTTTGGCAAGGCATTAAGTTGAGACACAGCAGAGTTTTTTCCAGATCACATACAGGCTTATTTTTTAGTAATCATAATCTAAGTTTTTAAAAAATTATTTATAGAACAGAAGTTATAATTCATCATCAGTTTTGTATGCTTTTTTCCGTGGTTATGAAGACTCAGACTTAAACCAAGATACTCTAATTCTCACTGGGCATTTCACTATGGCAGAGTGGACATAAAATGCTCATGGCATTTTCTGTACACTTTTCGGTCCCTTTCATTAGTTTGCTTCACAGGTCATTAAGGATCTGCCACTTAATTTGGCCCAGTTCCCTGCTGCTGGAGACAACCACATCATATAGTTCATTTTCCTAAATGTATGAATTGTCATTTTTGAAGCAGTTAGTTTTTTGCACACATGCTGCACGTCAGCTCCACCTGCTGCAGCCCCACAGGAGACCCAAGCAAGCTCAGAAATGAGAAGGGTTCTCGCCACCATCATACCAACAGCCAGGTATGCCCACACCAGATGGTAGGCAGCCTTCCAAATCACCCAGGTGAGTTTCTTCATCCTCTCACACTTCTATTTGTGGAAGGAGCAATGAATTCATAGGTCTACCACAGCAGCATGTGGTGTAAAACACATAAAACTCTTCACCAAGGAGAGTAAGGACATTTTCAGGGAAGTCAGATGATGTCTTTGTAGTAATTTTCTTCACACAAAGGGTGCTAAGAAGTTCTGATTAATGAGGTACAGTCTGAGAAAGGTATGTCAGAAGAGCTGGTACCGGAAAAAAATGAGTGATTAAATAGCCACAGCCAGCAGCTTGGGAAGATCCTCAGTTAGGGGGTCTATAAGCTCTTAAGATACCAACTTTCAGTTGAGTTCAAGAAGACATTGCATTATTTCTTTCCTTTTTTTGTTAGCTGCTCAGTCAGTTAAAAGGCTTCATGTCTGACCGCATGAATTGTAGGTGAGTAGAACTTTTACTCAGTCCTAACCACTTCGTTCATAATGGAACAACTGAAACAGAACTATTGCACCCCTTGAGAGGCAAAATAGAAAGTAAATGGGATGACTTTTCCAAAGGAAAATGGAATCCTTTCAAAAGGAACGCTCAGCAAAAGGCAAGACCATGTATAACAACTAGAAAGCCCTTGGCAAAAGTTTTTCATAAGAAGATCATAAGGAAATGTAACTGTTGGATAGGGTAATATTCTGTCAACGCAGAATTAGGGTAAGGGAAGGAATGGAGAACAGACAGTGATCAGTTTTTCAACGGAGGGCTGTTAAGATGAGGGTATTTAAAGGAATTGCATTTCGTTTTTCCTTAATTATCTAAAAAAACCCACAGTGATATTGAGATGGCAAAAGTTATAGTTAACAGCTATAAAGTAAGCAGCCAGAAAGGCTGGAGGGGATCTGTAATATAGACATTAAAGGTATTGAGCTTGTAAGTTTAATGATCCTCTCTCATAATGAAGGAGGAAGGCAACATTCAATGCAAGAAGAAAGAGGTTTAAAAGCAAAAGAGGGAATACTTTTTTTATTTAACACTGAAAAATAACCCTGTTCAACTACTGAAAAGACTCATCCAGGCAAAGGATTTTGTAAGAGTTAGAAAACACTTAGTCCTTTATATGGCTAATGAAAACATACAAAGTTAATCCATAAAAGATAGCCTTCACACCTCACACTAGATAGAAAGTTGGAAAAAACTTTCCCACCAAATATATTTGTGTGCATTCCACCTTTCAACTGCCTCCAGTTATATTCTGCCACTCACAGAGACAAGATCCTGGATTAAATCAATCCAGGATTAAAACCTTGCGTGGGAAAGGACTGTCAGGAATCTAGACCTCGCAACCAGAGACCTGTGTGATACCTATGTAATTCAGAGAAGCCCAAAGAACGAGCACCTCACTTTACACTAGGCACCCATAATGTCACTTAGCATTCGACCACAGACTTACCGCCTTTGGCTCTTGGGTCTTCCCTAAAAACAATAATGCCACAGTAGGAGAGCAACAGGGATGGAGTCATCACCTTTGGCCTCTGTTTTTTTTCCTTCTTTTCTCCTCAGTATCACCTTCTAAGCCGTCTTTACCATCCCAGACAGACATTTTAAAATGAAGTCAGAAGCACTGACAAAGCCACCACAGGCTCAGGTATGGGGCTCACTGATTACCTTCAGAGAATTGGCATTCCAGTGAATATACTATAAATACATGAATACGCTGTATTGCTGGTGCCTGGTTGTTTGGTTTTTTTTTTGAAGTGAGGAATTTTAAGTATGAATGTTCGCTGGTAATTGAGCTATCAACACATAATTATCAGTGTCCTTACACCTTGAGGAAAGCATTTTTATCCTAAACGTAACATAAACAGATGGCAAAGGCCTTAATCTACTTTATTAATTACACCTGTAAAGAACTGTTCACTGTCAAGCCAATACCATCTAAGCATTTCAGTTGCATTACCCTTCACACCTCGAGAAAGTTAAAAAACACTGTGACTAAAAGCTGTTCTTTCTGCATCATAAGCAACATTACAAGCCTCTTCTACTACTAAAGGTGTCAAACATTTCCCATTAACAGATCTTATTTTCCATTGCTCATAACTTTGTCATATTTGAACCATTCAGGCTGAAATTTTCCATTTCCGGTGTCTCCCTCAGGCTGTCATGGCATTAGAGAATTTGCACCAAAATAGTTTAGGGCCATTGTAAAAAAAAAAAAAAACAAACAAATAAAAAATCCTCATGGTTAAAGCAAATCAATCCTAATAAAGCAGGAAATAACAATCCTTACACTGGTGATTTCTAGTACTTTTGTGCACAAGAGCACAAATTTGAAATTTAGTGTCTGTATCAGCCATGTGGTAATGCCATTCTGTCAACTCATCCAAATTAACAAGTGCAGCGACCCTTTAAAAATGTACTTATCAGACAGCCAGTACCAGATTTCAGCAGATATATGCCCTGGTATGCTGCAGTCCAGGGCTGAACAAACATTTTCCTGCAATTCCAGATCCAGGGTACTACAAACACTACTGGGTGAAAACACAGGAACTGAATGTGAGGAGATCACTTACCTTGTACCATCACCTTTCTGGACAAAAAAAAAAAAAAAAAGAGGCAAACTGAAAACAGAATCTGTTTTATCAGTATACAGATAAGATAAAAAATACTTCTTCCCAAGAAGGTATTTCCAGGCATATTCCTAACTTTTAGGGACCATAGTTATCTTGGATTTCCTCAACAGCAAGCTACTGTTCTTACAATATACAAATCTTATTTCTATTTTCGCCAGTTAATAATGCAAAGCTCTAGTTTGCAAATTTGTATCATATCACATCGCGGACAAAAGCACGCCAGACCAGAGTTATCTACTGATCACTTCTATAAGCAAAAATATGCAAGACTTATTAGCAGTATAAAGTTAAAAATGAAGAACTGCTAAGAATATTACTGAAGATGCAGTTAAGGACCTATGTTACTACCAAGCTTTGGACTCCAATTGTCAAAGAAGTTAGGTTAATAGACTTTATTTACAGCAAAGATCTAGCTGAAAATACCAAATCAATTACAATCTTTGAGAATTTCACAAAAAAAACACGTATTTTTGGAAATTTTCCCTGTGTTAGAGATAGACGATGTACTTTGTACTAAATTGCCACTCCTGAACCACAGAAATAATAGAAAATATCAGCCTTACATTGATTGCAAAAGTGGGGATTACATAGTGAGATAGGAAGTCACCTTTTCCAGCTGATCTAGGAAAGCCACTAGCAGTTCAAAACTCCAGGAGTAGTATTCATGCAGAGCCTGTTCTTACAACTGCACCATAATTTGATCACTCATTTCTATAACGCACAATTGGCACATTACTTTTAAGATTCTTCTCCATATTTCATCTGCTGTATTGAGTTTGAACACATACCCCCACACACACACCAAAAAAAAATGGAAGAAATTCCTCTCAATTGCAAATCAAGACAGAATTTTCACTGAAAAGTTAACTGTGCTGCACTTAAACTATTCCAAAGCTGTTATGCAGGAGTCAGTAGGAATAACGATTTACATGTGCAATGCTATTAGCACCACAATACATCTTCAATAGAAATCATGTATGAAAGATTGCTAAATGAGGACGACCTTGCCAGAATATTTTGCTGTGAAAATAATGAATGAAAAGAAAATGGAAAATCTCAAATTTGTATAAATACAGCAAAGATTAACTTTTCCATCTGAGAAACCAAAGCTGCTTGTAATACTTCACAGGGCTATGGCACATTTGCATTTAACAATCTATAGGTAGACAAAACTGACATGTTATTATCCTGCTGGAGGAATATTCATTCTCTATTTTAAAACACATACAAAGTCATAGAAACATTAGATTTGGAGGCAAGTCAGGTATAGGAATGGCTATAGTAAAGAATTACCATGAAGACAGCAGCTGACATGCCATAACCTATGCTGCAGGACATGTTTTACCTTGCAATGATTCTAAGGTATCACACTCAGTAAAAGCTGTCCAAGCTACTATACATTCCCCAAAGAGTAAGAGTATGCAGGCGAACTGTTAGGTTGGCATAGTGGATGCCCTATAAATAATACTGGCTGCCTTATGGAAACATTTTCATTAAGCTGATTGATGACATCATGTAGTTGATCCTTGTACCTTTTAACCATGGTCTCTAAAGTAACATAAATATGCATGAGTGCACAACTCACAAACATGAAGCGATGTATTCAAATTGTAATAAAGCCTTGAAAGCACTTTTAAAAGTCAAGAGCATGGCCATCTTCTGGAGGGTGTCCTTTGCCTTAGAGGTGTCAGGCGTTGCAGGCAGAGAGCAGTTATGAAAGCAAGCTCTACAGAGGTGAAGAAATATAGGCAGAGCAACAGAAACTGAACAAGAACTGAAAATTCATGCACACTGCTATTTAATTAAGACCCTCCAGAAGTAAAAAATGTACTGAAAATGCTCTGTAAAACAAATATATACCAAAGAAAAGTTGTTTTAGCCTTATTACAAAAGTAGTGTGGATGGGATGTCATGATACCACCTTTGCTTCTGAAGGCAAAGATGACAGAGGGCAAACCAAGGCACACAGAAAGATATTTAGCAGTGTCACCATAGGAACCATTTTGCAGAAGCGTGTAGGAGCAAAAACGCCTGAGTGATGGAAGCATTTAGTGGGGGAAAAAAAACAGTAACAAAAACCTGAAATGTAAAATCAGCTACAAAGTACTATGACTGGAAGACAGCTGAGTCTGTGTGGTGCCTGATACACGAGTAAATCAAGATTAGAATGAAAGCATGGTTCAATTCAATGCAAAGACACTGCAGATGCAGAGTGAAATATGCAGTCATCACAGAAGGAATTTTTAAAGCCATCCAGAGGACTACACAATGAGAAAAAATACATATCATCCACACATGGTCAAACCAACTGGCGGTGGAAGCAAGCTGTGTTTCCTTGGAAACTTCAAAACAAAAGTTATGTGACTTTCAGGCAGCAATATTTTCTGAGACAGCAGTAGGACTTATGTTAAAAGCTTGATCTTACTATTGTGTACATTTTTTGTAAACCAGAGTAATTGCTCTGAAATGAGCAGTCATTCTGGTATAAAATCACTATAAAATCAAAAAAATGTTGTTCAGATTGTAAATATGGAATTAGTTTTATCCACAAAGATTTATTTTCATTATTATTTGATTTTGAAAATTAGTCTAATCTGATTCTCAAATTTTGTGGATAATCATATCACAAATCCAAACTGGGATTTTCAGCACACATATAGAGCAGGTCAAATCAAATCTTTTTGGTTCTGATCTACCCTGAATGTCATAGACTTAAAATGTTCAGGAAAAATGTTTAAGCTAATTCCTGTTAATAAAAACCCTGTGCATGGAATATGGCTTTTAAAGAACACAGCGGTGGCAGCCAAAGGAACAACATAATCAGTCACACACTTAAAGCAAAGCATCTAGAAAGGCAAACCCATGCAGTGAACCTCAGCTTCTGTGTATGTCATCTCAAAGCTTTGAGCTTTCAAGAGGCTTAATGGGTTGTGATATAAAAACAGTACAGGCTAAGCTATGATTAAACAGAAGAGGAGAAAAAAAGCAACCATTCCCATTGGTCTCATATGTCATCTGACAGTCTTTTACATTAATGAAATCTTCTGTCTAGGGCATGGCATTTCATATTTGATATTTCATATCTCCTAAGAGAGTTCCCTAACCATCAGGATCTAGATTACTGTGGTTTAGGAGTACCTTCAACACCTTCCACACAACAATAAATGCATGCAAACTAATACCAAATACATTTAAACAGGAAATCAGAGAATGTCTCCAAGCATCAGGGGAGTCAAGTATTGGGAAAGTCTTGCAAATAGGAGAACGGGTGGCAAAATAAAATCTAACCGATTTAAAATGGCACTTCATCATTTTATGGAAAAGTTGTCTGCAATCACACGAAATTGGACCCTTTAAGGTCCTAAAAATATGCACTTTTACTGATATTACAATGAAAAATAGTCAATACAAAATGAAAAATTCATTTTAGCAAACTCAGAAGCACTGAAGAAACAGAAAGAATTGTTACAGAGGATGAACTGGAAAATGAAAATACGTAGAAAATTGGAGTAAATTAGGTATTGGTGTAATAGGCAGACTACATAAAGGTACTAAAATAGTTGAATATAGCCAAAAGGATGAAGAAATGAAATTAATATAGTGCTACAATCTTTTAGATATCTTACTTACTCACTTCATAGCTGTGAGCAACTAATTTACTCTTTCCAAAGTACTTCTTTGTTAAGTACAAATGGGACTAATGCCTATTTTACTAGACAGAGCTAATCTGAAAAGTAGCTAACGTCTCTAATGTGCTCCACCAGTGTCTAATTTGCTACAGAGAGACAGAGTCTAAACCAAAACTCCAGATTTGAAAAGGAAGTATTATTAGTTCTGACTTTTTAAAAAAGCTGCGTCTTCCTCTTAAAAAGAGAAATACAGTGACATTACTAAAACATTAAATGCAATTTAAATCATAAAGATTTCAATGGAAAAGGCACTGAATGTTTCACCTCCTGGAAAGAAGAGAGGGAAAACACTTGCTACATCAATTGACATTACTAAAAGCAAGGTAGTAACCTGAAAATGTTAAGGGATGAGCAGGAAAAATGAGACGTTTTTCAAATGTTGCCAGGCTGTACAGCTCCTGAGATGAAGGTATGAGGGAGTCATAAATGCTCTTCTGAAAACAGATTCAAATGCAGGTGCATGTGCAGTAAAATGAAATCAGAATGAATGGGTGCCTTCAGCAGAGTAGCACCGCTCTCACAGGCATCCCCAATGGGAACTGCTTCTCCCAGCAGCCCAGAATGCCGCTTCCTGATACCAGTAGTCAAGCAGCAGCTTGCATGGCAAGTATTTATAAATTTTGTTATGAGGATGGAAATTCTGAAAAAGAAAGTCCATGGATGATACCTTCCTTGATTTTGGTAGAGATGTGGTTTCATCCATCAAGTTTATTATTTTTAACCCTTTAGTGTGCCTAGGAAACTAATTAATTAGACTGGTACTTTGTTGTGCTGTGTAACAAAGAAAAAAGATGATCCTGCCTCAAATAACATGAAGTCCATATTAAGTTTCTTTTTTTTTTCTCTGTCAAATATGAAGATCAGACTTTAATGTTAAATTTCATTTGTTCCTTTGTACTCTGTCTGAAATGAATCATGCTCCAGGCAGTAGTTAATTATCATTCACAAATATTCTTTATTTCATTAAAGCCATTCAACTTGAACAAAGAATTAAAGGAGACTTCAGTTTCAGCACTTCAGACTTACCCTGCTAATAGCTATAAGCAGAATTTGGTTTGTGCCTCTAAGACTCAACTTCATTGTGAGAACAATACAGACTCACCTGAGGAGGAGCTGATAGGGGCTATATCTCAGCAGGTCCCTTCCCATAAAGCCTGGAAGGAGCTGTAATTAGCCCACACCCTTTGCATCCTCATCTCAAACTGAAAGCTGAGCTACCTTAATCCCTGAGCAAAAAGTTAATTCTGTTTCCTCACCTTCTTCATCCCCATCAAAAGATACAATATTGTAAGAAAATTGAAAGATCCAGACAAGCTAAGCATGGGTTAAGAGAATAGTTTTGTACTGCAGAGATGGTAAATCTAGACTGGGTAAATCTAGACAGTGGATTACAAAATGAATTGTCAAAGGGGACCAAAAAAAAAATGCACATATGTGTCTGCCACTCCACATATTCAGTGCCTCACCCTAGAGCAAGAACACAGTGTAACATGCTGCTACGCGGACCATGCTTTCAGATGCCGTTTCTGGTTTTAAAGGCTTGCTCTTGCAGGCAAACCTGAAAATGAAAAATGTTTTTTTATTGGAAGGGTTTTCTATTGTCCCAGTGGATGGATTTAGTTCAAGGTCTCTGTTGACTGGATCTGAGAACAAACTATAAATGGTTTCGACTGTGAAAATGATATCAGGGCTGCTGGCTTGGCCTTATGTCAACACATAGCATGCTTATCATGGGATGTTGTATTTAGCCAAAAATTTCATATCAAAACAAGGAAAACATTTTGTTCTTATTGGGTATCTGAAATAGACAAACACATAAACTTGCTCGAACCCCAGTAACATATTTATTACTATAGCTTATCTTCCCTGTGAAAGAGTCCATTAATAAACAAGTAATACTTGGACAGTCACATCATAACTGAAAAAACACATAAAATGTCAAATGTTATAACTCCAGTTGTCAAGTTATATGAGAAAAATTTTGTCCTTTTAAAATATTTTTTCTCTGTTTCTTTTCCCTTCCTACTTACAGCATCAATTAATTTTTTACTTAAAGAGCCAGTGAAACTTCTAAGACACATAGCACCGTGAGGCAGTTTGTGGCAGATCTCTAATACGCATGTAAGGAAGAAAAAAGAAAATCATTTCATATTCAGAAGCCTCAGCTTTCTAATTTGTGGTGCACTCGCAGGTACATGTAGCCATGCAGACTGAGGTATCACTGAAATCTCAACAATTCGTGACACCTGCTGCCTTACAGAACAGGGATCCCCAGAGGAGCCCGGGTGCTGAGCTTCACGAGCGAGCCCAAAGGGCTAGAGCTCTTCACTCACCAGTGCTCGTTCAGAAGATGGCAGGACTGCCACTCAGACGTACTAAACGGATTCAGGACTTGCTTTTCCTGCAAACAACATTTGTTTATATCTTGATTTAGATTTAAAGAGCCAGAATAGCTCCACCCTACTTAGTACTGTGTAGTGTCTAATATATACAGCCTCTTATTGATTTACGCATAATTCTATGAATATTTCGAACACTTCATTTTGCAAGAAATTCACGCACTAAATGGAATATATATGACTCAAGAGACTTGTATTTTCAAAACTAACAGAGAAAAAAACATTTTAAATCTCCATTTAAAACTATCTAGTAAAAGCATTAGGGAAATTTGCCAGCTAATAATAACAGCATTACAAACCAGTCTCATTTGCCAGGTAAAAATGGAACTTCAATCAATTCTACACTTCAACGGTGCTTCCTCCAAGGCCTACTGTCCTGACCAAAATCTAAATTACTAGGAGGCAATACCTTCTTTCATCTAAAGAACAATTTTAATGTGATGTATCTCAAATTGCTTTTCATGTTCTAAATGTATAGGAAATAAATAAGGTTTTATTTAGCATGATGGATTCAGAGAAAGGAACTGTTTCATTTGACATTGACAGGCAAACACTTCAAAAGTGAAATTTTGCCAATGTCTAACAGGACACAGGTATACTACACACCGTTGCAATGTGAACTCCTAAAACATATGTTTCCATTTCATTTGTCAATGTTTTTCCTAATACAAGCATATGTAAATAATTGTATATACGGTCTCACTGTCCAGTGTGCAGTTTGTCCGTGTATTATCAGAATACATACAGAAGGTGCACTGTGTTATGATGTACACATTACGATTACCTAAAGAGTATAGTATAAACAAAGATTAGAGATATTATGCTTTTCTAAAAGTAAACAAGGCCCGTGCCATATTTTGGATCAATTAAGAGATGCTTTTAAAAATATTGTATTATTAATATTATTAATAAATTCAAAAGGAAGAAAATTCTGAATTTCCAAATGTCAACAGTGTTATAATCAAAATATGTACTGATGACTTTATTCATGTGTTCCTATTTACTTAGCAGAAATCTTTAAAGTAGAAAATGAAAACCCTTCAATGAGAAATAAAAAAGAAAATCAGGCAACCTGGTACTCTTAAAAGTGCATTGGTGGATTATCAACAGCATTACATTGCATAAGTAAAAAGATATTTCTTCACTTCTCTTCAGACTTCTGTCCAAAGCAGATAAGAAAGGCTACCATATAACTGTTCTTTCTCTCTTAAACAAAATGCAAGATAACAGAAAATGAGACTTTCTGAATTACAGTTTTATTTTATTTTTATAGTATGGTGCTTCTGTCATTTCAGCAATAGGCTACTTGAAGGAATATGTTTTTGTGTGTTTTCACTTTAGCTAAAATCCTACCTCTTTTGTAGTAATTGGCACAAATCCTGTTGAATTTAGTGGAGACAGGACTTCTCTTCCAGCGAAGAGCAGTGTTAGTTAAACAACTGTGCACCAAGCTCTCGTGCAAGTGCAGTGTCAAGTACAAGATTCTGTCTGGCTATCTTGGCCTCTTGTTTGTCTAGTTAAGAACTCGCTTCCTTCCTACAGCTTTTAAGCTCTTCCCAAATCCCAGTGTTTTACAAAAATATGTCTGTAACAAACATTCACAGTAAATGGGTCACAGTAACTAGGGCACCCAGGTAAACTTTTCAAGAAGTTTCTGAACCCAGTTTAACACAATCCTTCTGCTCCCTCTCTTCCAGGAGTGGTTATTTTAAATCTAGATCATTTTCATGAACAAGAACAGAGAGTTATATTATTAGGTTCTTCTCACAGATTTGCAGTAGCAGATTGTCAAATATCCTTTACTGATTCATTTCTTCAAAGGGAATAAACCTACAAATTAAACTCATTTCTCAGTCTTACTTCTGCTAAAGGGAAGACGAGTTTACTCAAGTCCTTTACAATCTGCTGTGGGATATCAGTCCTGCTCAGCAGAGCGACTTATTTCTGTTCATTTTCTCTATCTCAAGTGAGAAAGCACCAGGCAGCCTTTAGGTAGATTACTATCTACAAATACAAATGCTTGAAGAATTACACAGGGAAATATCTGTTAAGCTAAAACTCCCGAGGCATTTTTTTATGATTCATACAGCACTTCTTTCAAACAAGTAAGCCACCTGCTTTTTAATCTATGCAGGGATCAGAAAGTCTCTTTTTTTTAAATTCCATAACACGCTATCGAATATTGATCATCTGTACAATTTTCAGTTCAGCAGACACAATTAACAAACACATGCGATACCCTAAAAATGTTAATAGCTCTTCAGCTTCTTAGAAAATGGAATCTGGCTTTCCTCCGTGTGTAATCCTTCCGCTTCCCCAGTCATGTGCGAAAGCTCTGTTTGAACAGCAACCACTAACGCTTGCTGTATAATACACCATAGAAAGCAATTAACAGAGGGAAGCATAAGGCCATCTCTAATCGGGCAGCTGGCTATTTCTGACATAAGTTTGCATACTGTATAGCCAGCAAAAGGGTTACAATAAAGTCTTCTTTCAGAATAGGACTCTAAGTAGGAAAGCACCCATGCGCCTGCTTAAAGAAGCCTCCTGACTATCCGCTACTGTGAAGACTATTCACAGGGGTAAAAAATTGCAGTGTTGTGTGCATTGATTTGCTACAGTTGTTTTCAAATACGAAGGCTAACACAACTAAAGGGTTCAGGCTTCTCAGTGGGTTCACCAGGCAAGGACCTTGAGACCCAGAGGAACCACAGCTGTGCTTTGTTCATGGAGAACCATGTTGCACAAGAAAGCCTTGCCCACAGAGAGGGGAGGAGGGCTCCCCCTGCTCCAAACTGCTCATGACACACAGATAAACTGAAGATGGTTAAAGGGATTAGAAGGTGGTTAAACAAAGAGAGAGGAACATGTCCCAGAATATTTTGTTCAAAACCATCCAGTAGTCATTAAGTGGTATCAGAAAGAAAGTCCTTGTCTTGAGAATTTCTTGTGCTTCTGTTCCTTGCATTTCTGCCACATCCTTGCTAAAGGCATTAAACTACAAGCCCAGAGGACCTACACTTTATGGACCTCTTCAGTATGGACCTCTTACCTCAGAGGTAAGCACCAGGAGGGAGCAAGGTGGCTCAGGCATAAGTTCGGGGGTTTCTCTTACAGACAAAATCAGGTAGAAATTACTAGGAAAGTAAGGACAGTGGCATTCATTAGAACAAGATAACAGAGCATATGTCATAAATTTAATCATAAGTGGCTATGTTGTATACAGGAGCGTAGCAAACAGCTTAAACTACAAACTGAATGTATATCTGATCTATTAGGATGTTCTTGTATTTTTTCCTACATGGTACCCATCTACTTAGAATCTGAATTATGTCATCACACATATCTACATAGAGGCATGAACTATAGACCCTTTAGGGTAACACCTAAGTATAAATAATAAAGGCAAATAGAAAAGATACCTAGGGACCTTAGCTGGAGGACCGTTTGGGCCTCTCCCATGTAACATCGTGTCCACCCGCATTCACATTAGGGAATGCATCTTCAGAGCACAGTTTCAAACCGAAAACCTTATCTTAGATAATGTTTCCAGCACATGTGTTGTCAAAGACTAACTGATCAAATCAAATCCTGGAGAATGTCACAAATGATTTATTGGTGTTTCACTGCTGACATAGAAAAAAAGTAATCAGGTACTGGATCCAAAGCAGGACACAAGCCCACAAACAAACATTCTATGCTCTTTTAAAACTTTTTTTGTTAGGAAGAAATACTGTTTCCTCTGATGGGAAAATGGTTCTACAGACCATCACACACATCTGTAACTCCGCATGAGAACCAGCACTGCCCAGCTACAGCACAGGCAGCAAGGTGGGATGGTTTGGGATGAATGGGATTAGAATATGAAATGCAGCAAGAACAACAGTCACCCGGTGTGGTAGCTAAACATGAAGTCAAGGAGACACAGTAACTCACTGTATCAGTTGTCCCCAGAAGGTACAGTGCCAGGAGCACAGAGCAGCATGCCTTTAGGGAGGCAGGCATATAAAAAAGGCATCCCTGCCTGCACAAGGGCAGACTGCCTATTGCATCTGCAGGAGCACAGTGAGGGCTGCAGATCATGGTCTTCTGGAGTGACCATCTCCTGCTTCTGCAGGAACTCCTGCACTCTGAACTCTGTAAATAAAGTAAAAATGTCCAAGACTGTCCACTGGGTTGGTGACCAACAAGCAAGGAATGGTGTGGGTGCACATGACTGACCTCCTTCATCCTCCCAAACAGAGTGGTTACATCCAGATTCCCCCTGGGAAACTCTTGACCATGGGCCAGGAAATGTTTGGGAGATTAATAACTGGTACTAGCCAAAATCATGCCAAGGAGCATCTCACCATTTAAGAGTACAAACAATTGCTTCACAGAGCCTCCAAATGTTTCCTGGCAGTGCTCAGGTCACTAGTCTACCCACGGACAGTGATAATGTGGTATGACCCCCACACTCCAGCTGTAGACCTAGCAATGGCATTGCAGTCGACCACATGTGGAGAGAAGACAGAAAGTGAAGAGTCAGGGTCCTGGTTTAGAGAGGTGGTCATGCAGGAGAGATGAGCATGAAAATGGGTGAGAGAGAGGGCACAGCGTCCCTTCAGGGGACAAGACAGATGTGCTATTTGCTTTGCATATAGTCAGCTCATTTACTGATAGATACGGTTCATGTATAGCATTATTTAAAAACATATATTTATTCTCCATCACAGCCCTTTCTTATGAGAGAAAGTAGTGTTAGCTGTTTGCTAATACAGAATACGACTGATTTGCCTCAGTGATGCTCAGCTGCCTCAGTGATGCTCAGCTGCAACAAGGTTGGGACCGGCTGAACTGAATAAAAGCATTTGTATAACAATTTCAAAAAGCAAAAGCACTGCTGCAAGACTTAGGCATGCAGCAGTGGTCCTCACTCAGCTGAGATACCGAAGGAGCCTGAGCTCTGAAATAGAGCTGTCAGCTGAGGAACAAGAGCTCACTCAGATCTACAACACCCCTTCCTCAGCATAATCAGCCTGGAGGCAGCAACACTTCTGTAAGGTCATTAGTTGTTAACCAGCTGCTCACACTCCAGGGGAATTTTGGACAATTTCCATGCCCCAGGGACCCTTGGGAGGTTTATTTCCTGATGATACTGCATAGGCTGTTGAACAAACGT